>NC_069378.1:42433484-42736515 GCF_021730395.1 Mercenaria mercenaria
GATTCACAGTGACTTGGCCGGTGAAGATAGTAAGCATATTCGATAAAGGCAATATCATAGGAAAATAGGTGCTACTGTTACAGTAAATATTGTATGAAGATCCTAGAATAGTGTAGAAATAATAACTTTAAAGTTACATTCTCCCTGTTCGTTCCAAAGAAAATCATGACGTCCATTTCTTTATGAACTGCAAAGAAAAGGCGCCACAGGTACAATAACGTCGGTCGTTGTTTTGGCGACGCTCGCGTGTGGTCAAGGAGAACGTTCCTTAAACGACGTCACAGCTGCTTTATCTGGTGAACTGACCGGGAAGCAGATTCAAATGTTAAATACAACGAAAACATTTATAAGTAATTTATAAAAGGTGTAAACACAAGGAAATGAATATAATGTTAATATAAGAAATGAAATGTTTTTAAAGTTATTGTGAAATTAACGACAAGATATGACTTGCAAATTCATAAATAATCGATAGCACAATTTTGCCGATCACTTCCTGTCGTTACTCTAAAAGAATAAATTTATTTCTTATATTTTCAAGTGTGTAACCTTTCTTGAAATGTTCATTATAAATACAACTATAACTGACAATTACGATCAATATACCTCCTTAAATATTAACCCTTATCATGCTGGACACTGATGCTGCTTTTGTGACCAGTGCCGATCAAGATCAGTCTGCACATCCGTGCAATCTGATCATGATCTGCATTGTTCGCAATTAAGTCTGTATCCTTTTGGTTTGCACTCCTTTTAACAGTAAATGGTACAGTCAAAATTGAAAGATGGACAATTTCATTATCAAATTTCAGCAGGATAAGGGTATAACCTTAATTAGTTAATAGTAAATAGTTAATAGAACTGAAAGATGGACGAGTTCATTATAGAAATTTAGCAGAGTAATTGTTAAGAACTTTAAAGATGTCTGTCGACATTTATTTATAACTAACCACGTTCATTAAGATTTAAATATAAATTATGAAATGCGATGAATTTCAAAATATTGTCAGGTCTATATATTTACCTTTTTTGAGAATGCACAGTTTAAAGATTTTATCCAATATCTAAAATATATTACTACTAATCTTGTATTAAATTCCTTTCATACATAGATAAAACTGACAGAATATATTTAGACTCTTTTTAAAAAGATGGCAGTTATATCTCCTTAGTAAGACTCAGTACCAATTTTCAAAGTTTTTAAAATATTCATTATTACTTGTGTGGAGAAGATATGGCATTCAAATGTTGTTAAATAAATAAAATTTCCATATAAATTGAAAGGTTATCATAAGATATATTCTTTGTATGGGGAATAACTCCTAAAACATTCATGTAAGATTATGTTCCAGTTGGTTTACCGAACTCTGAAGGTAATCAGATAGTCTGGCTACCGACTAGATAATCTTTCTTTTTTTTAGAAAAAAAATAATTCTTTTATATATTCTAATTCATCAGTCTTGGCAGAAAACCAGAAAAAAAGACAGCAAATGACGAGAACTGGATGCAGTACAAGACCAAGACATTTGTTTTAGAAATATCCATACATGAACCTAACATCATGAAACTACACAATTGCACACAGTTCTTTGTGAGGCGTATCTAAAGAGAAAAAAGTTGTCCCTTGCTTAGAGCTCAGCATTAAAATGGAAACTGGCTTCACGTCTCGCATGGCTTCCATCAGGAATGAGGTGTCGAGAATGCTTAATATAAGATGTAAAACATGCTTTACAATCAGCCTTAAATTTATTAGTATAAACTAAAGAGAGACCAAGTTAAACATGGGGTCCATGAAATACCTATGTCTTGCCCTTACTTATTATCTTTTGAGCATAGGTACATATTTAACGCACACATTACAACATCATCCAAGTAATATATATATAATATAATGTAAGAGTCTAAGGATGTGTCTCTGAAACAAAAAAAAAAACATCGAGAATTTTAAACTGGTCTATATTTATATCTGGTCTAAATAAAATTTGAAAAGGATAATTTTGGTTACCTTAAAGCTTGTTTAATCATTATATTTACTGTTCCTTTGGGAAATTTGCTATTTTTTCAAGCAGCTACATCAGTTATAACAGTGTTGTGTCGAGATATAATCCTATGAATAAACATCATTTCAATAAAACTTAGACTGTATATCATTCTTTATTCTCATTACCTAGATCTGATTCGGTTCATTGTTACGCCAAATTAATTGAACAGTAAAATAGTAAGAAAAGTAAAAAACACTATCCGCGTAAATAAATATTGTCAACATAAAGTAAGATACAATTTGCACGCCTCAGGCTAATAAAAGAGATAAAAACGTGCAGTTTTACACATTGTTACATTGTTATTTCTTACAAATACACTTTATTGAATGTAAACAAGGAAATTTTGACTATATAAGCCAATGACAAATAAAATAAGACGTGAAAAAAAACAAAGTAAACAGTAGTCCAGGATGTCGACCAAATGTATATAAATGCAAGCATCTTTTTAAATAAGCAACTTTAAGAGTTATCTTTATTGGATCAACAGTATAATTTATTAAAGGCGATAATGTTGAGTATATCAAAAGTTTTTATTATATTTGCTGTGGTATCATGTGTTTACAGTGTGCCTACACGAGGTTGGAGAGAAATTAGTATAAATTTAAGGAGGTCTATCGGATCTGCGTACTCGGCGGCAGAAGAACTTCATGTAACATTCGTTAACATGTTGAAAGCATACGAAAAAGTAATTGTAAGTAGTCTATTAATAAAAATATATATGAGAAAGGAGCTTAAATAATATGAATAAGTTTGTTGTCGCCCGCGTGCTAATATTGTTCTGGAGATGGTAATATATAATAACAAAGTATTACATTTTATACCTGTGATATATTTGCTTGTAACAATTGTGTACTTTTTTAAGGATGCTATACAATGTATACCGTGTACCGTGTCATGATTCAAATTTCACCAGGAACTTCCAAAAGCTGATTTTAAACTATTGCATGTGAATTATCTGTCAGTAGTTACTATTGTTTAATGATATGGGATCAATTTCTTTCTGCAGTTAAGATTTTTTCTTACTATGTGAGCTTAAAGAACATTAGTTTCCATGACAATTAAGAGCAGAAAAAGCACAGGTCACAGCACTCGTTTTTATCTAATAGTGCATTTTCTGCTTTCACTGTTTAAAGCATTCCTGAAACTAAATAAAATTGAAAAATAGGGGGTACATTTTAAAACATATAATATCCTACTTAATGTTATATGGATTTCAGGTCTTACACGTTACTATGAATACATGTACATGCTGGTAATGGCGGGCAGTACAATTATTTTCCCGTAACTGTAAAACAATTAACAATAAACGATTTTTTTTTGTTTCTGTAAAAATATCTTGCGTTTAAGCAAACAACAATGCTTAAAGTACAGCAAACGCTATATTTGACCTTTTTGTTCTGAAAATTGTTCTGCTTTATTCATTTTGAAATAACTTGTTGTTAAAGATGTAAGCTGTATGATATAGCCTGTGATTTTTATGTTTCACCCTTTCTGAAGGTTGTATCTTTATGATAGTTTGAGCTATATGCTGCAAAAATCACTATGTTTGGTCACTAGTTCTTTAATGTATAAGCCCTGTGAAGAGATTTGAGCCGTGCCATGAGAAAACCAACATAGTGGGTTTGCGATCAGCATGGATCCAGACCAGCCCGCGCATCAGCGCAGTCTGGTCAGGATCCATGCTGTTCGCTAACAGTTTCTCCAATTCCAATAGGCTTTAAAAGCGAACATCTTGGATTCTGACCAGACTGCGCGGCGGATGCGCAGGCTGGTCTGGATCTGGATCCATGCTGGTCACAAACCCACTATGTTGGTTTTCTCATGGCACGGCTCATTTGCTGTGAACCTTTTTTGGAAAAGAAAAGAAAACATATTGATGGTTTGCCCTGTCTGTGGAGATTTAAGCTTTATATTATGTAAAAATTATCCTCTGAAGGTTTTCTGCATGAAATTATCTTTTATATAATACTTACAAAACACTGTTCATGTTTCATATTACAGACAGCCGAATACATGGACTACTATTGGGTATCTTTTATAGCACATTCTAGGGGCGGAGTAGTAAGTATACATAATTCTTATTTGTAAACTACATGTGATTTCAACTTTTAATTATACTGTTTATCTTTTTTATAACAATGTGGGCATGATTTTAAATCACGATGCATTTTTAAACATTAACTTTAAAGCTACAGATCAATACAATCATGGTTTATCTACTGTGACCTCTGACTATGAACACTTTTAAAGCTTGTTTCGACGACAATTATCAATATTTATTTTTTTACCTCTTTTACTTCAGCGTCAAGAATGCCAGGCATATGTTATGTGGCTATTTAGACCGACCTTTAGAAGGATAGTTATCAGCCCAAGCTGTAGGCCAGCATACTAAAGTTTATTATACATATGTATGTCGAGAATGTTCATGTGTAAATAAAACGTTACACGTAACAACGTCTGTTTCGATGTGAACCTGACAGGACCATATCCTAACGCTACTGAAATTGCAAAAGGAGATTTAAATCAAAGCTTTGTAAGCCTTATCGGAAATCCTGGTATGTATGTACATTAAACGTAGTTAATTTTACGAACTACATTGTTTTTTATTGTTCCTGTAATGTTCATACCAAAACACTAAATTAAATCTAAAGCATGCATATGATGTGCTAGCTGAAATTAAATATGCATGCATGACATATTTGCATTCACTTAGGAACATATTTTAAAGGCACTCGCTACAGTTTTTCCAGACGGGTCGATATTTACCCCAACACCGTGCTAATTTGGTTTCGATGTAGCTCACTGCAGACTTGGTGCGGTCTTCTGCGCATGCCCGGAAGTGATTATCTAATGTCGCGTACGGCAAATTATTGTATGTTCGCATGCATTTAATGTACAAAATGTTTAATATACTGGCTAAAGGTTAGGGTAAGTATCACCATGGTTACAAAATATATACATTTAAAGTACTTTTAGTTCAAATTGCTTCAATCCGACATATACTGGAGTCTGTTATTTATTACCAGCGTTCAAACTCTGCATTGAGTCACAGCTGTTTCTAATCCCGTACCGTACATTCGTAAACTACAGGTTTTGTTAAAAAAAGGGCGGAAACTTTCATCGTTCTATGCCATCAAAATGCTTCAGAAACACCTTAAAATCCGCTTATTAAGAAATCTGCCGTTTGATAATTATATATTTATATTTCTAAGTCATTTGCTCAAACACTGAAAGAGCATTTCGTACCAACCTGCGTTGTATAAATGCCCGCCACATCCCACCTCGTTGTAATTTGATTTAAGCGAAATCTAATATGGTGACCTATCAATTTTCTATTTGTTTTAGATTAGGTAGACATAACCAAAGGTATGCGCAGAGTTTGCTTAAATTCTATTATGTGAAACTCGATAAAATAGCAGAAGTACCAACTTAAAACTGACAAAAATATGCAAAAATAGCCCTTAGGTCTGCTGAACAAGTATTCCTTTCTTTACAAAATCATGTTCTTTTGATTTCTCTGAGCATGTTTCAAATAGATATATTGTTTTCCGTTATAAAAATGCTTAGAAAATCAAATTTATGCTAATTATTGTACTTTATTGAAAGATATTTTAGGATTACAGAAACTTTGAAAACTGTTTAAAATAGCACCATATCTAGGGGCAAATTAAATTGAAAGAAAGCTGGTGACCTAGTATTTTTATTTAATTTTTCATTACATCTTAACATGATCTTTGAATACAAAACATTTCATCAAAATCTATTATTGAGAAAAAAAAACGAAACTGTAGCGAGCGTCTTTAAGTTACCTAAAGGAAATTCGTACGTACACGCTTTCCAAAATAAGTAAGAACGGTTGTAAACAAACATGAACTGTTCACAATATTTACAATACTTGTTGTATTTACTTTTTACAGACGTGCAGATATATGTGTCATCATTTTATTTGTCAGACGCTTATTTTTGACTGTGTAACATCTTAGTTTTGTTGTTAAACTGTGATTTGATACAATAAAAGCAACTGTAAGATTACAAGTATACATGATTATCATACACCCTTTTGTGAACATTTTATATTTCATACTCGAACAAGGAATGTCAGTTTATTGTGCAAATACACTCAGTTCCAAAAGAAAGTGTGCACTTAGTTTTCTGTTATTTTTTCTCGGTTATTTTCATGAAAACTTATAATGTTTGGTACCAAAATTTAAATCAGTTCGTAAACAAATTGGTGTGCATTGTAGATTTTGAGTTATACCTGAGAGTTAGTGTATGAAGAAAATGAAACAAAAAAGTCGGGGAATTTTTTGAAATATTTAAACTTAAAAAGTACACACTTTCTTTTGAAACTGAGTATAAATTACAAAGAAAATGACATACGGAATTCTACATTTCATTTACCAGCATTTATCAAATTATACGCACGAAAGCAAAACTGGCTGGAAAAGTTATCAGAATGGCAATAGAAAGTTTTAAGTACCATTCAAACAGCCGGATTCTGTGTATAACTCGCCGCTCTATTTCCCCGTTAAAATCCGAGGAGCACGCATTTTTGATAGCAACTGTAATTTAAATTACATACATGTATTCAACACGTCTAACACGCACAAACTTATATCAATAGTATTCAAAATTTCTTCATGGCATAATTTGCAGTACTTTAAAGGTTTAAGATGTTATAAACACTTCTACGGACCAACATTTCATTTTGTATAAACAGTGATATGTGCATAGTATAGTTTAAACA
Organism: Mercenaria mercenaria; assembly: GCF_021730395.1. Classification (NCBI taxonomy): domain Eukaryota; kingdom Metazoa; phylum Mollusca; class Bivalvia; order Venerida; family Veneridae; genus Mercenaria; species Mercenaria mercenaria. The sequence continues at coordinate 42,440,274 of NC_069378.1, forward strand.
GTTATAGTCCTGGACCTGTCCAAAATGGACATATATCCATGCCAAAAATACAAGCTCTTCTTGTTGCAATTGAAAACATACCTGTTTGAAAATAAACCATTTCGCAATAACATTGCTTATATAAAAACGACGTGCAATTATGCACCTTCAAGTGTTGAAACATCAAAACATCGCCTGAAGACTGATTCAAGTCTGATGCAAAGCGACAAAAACACACTATTATTATATGGGAAATTGGAAAAAAATGCGAATGAAAAATGAATAAAAATGCGGTTTTAACATGAATCAATTGAATTTCTGTGTAAAACAAACAACAACAACACTTATTTTTTTGTTGGGTTTATCACCGCACCGACACAGTTAAAGGTCATATGGCGACTTTCCAGCTTTGATGGTGGAGGAAGACCAAGGTGCCCCTCCGTGCATTATTTCATCACGAGCGGGTACCTGGGTAGAACCAACGACCTTCCGTAAGCCAGCTGGATTGCTTCCTCACATGAAGAATTCAACGCCCCGAGTGAGTCTCGAACCCACATCGATGAGGGGCAAGTGATTTGAAGTCAGCGACCTTAACCACTCAGCCACGGAGGCCCCACAACAACAACATGTACTGATTATTACTGTAAGGAGCTTATAATACATCAAGGCATCTATACGTTTTCTAGAATTATAGAACTTGTTAAACCTAACCTTAACCTTTTAACATTTAACTTTCCATCAAAGGAAATTAGCATTTGTGCAATGCACGCTTTTCATGACAAGGAAATATGATTCTGAATAAGATGGGGGTTGTTACCACCACCTGCTTGGTTTTTAAAGCTATTGTTATTCGTAATAACTTATATATTAACAAATAAAGGTACCTAACAAAGTTTGTTATGTAGTTCCAACAGCATAATTGTAACAGGTCATATTGAAGCACAACTGCATAACAATATTTACTGTTTTGTCTGTCAGCCAGCCAACCTGTAAGCAAAACAAAACGAAAAAAAAAAAAACACTTTACATTCATTGTGTCGTTGCGGTGGTACAACAGAATGCGATAACGAAAAGAGGGAAAAAGTCGATATGTCGTTGTTGTGGGAGCGACTAAAACGGCATACTGAAGTCTATCCAAATATCATGAGCGACCAACATGACTTACGTTTGTTTTTGTTTTTCATTCGTTGTTGCAGGAGCAAAGGAGCGACAACTGCATTGTAAACTAAAAATATCGTTAAAGCTGCTTGTAGTAGAAAAAAATAGAAAAATACCACTAAACACGGAAAACAATTGCCATATTTTTTTTGTTACGATGCTTTCTGTAACACTTTTTTTTCAACCTACGCCAGCCTAACGGCACTTTTGTGCCGCCATTATCGGCGTGCTTAGAAATATCGTCTTTTCTTTCTGTCGCCATGCAGGTTTTGCAAAGATGATAGGATAAGACAAAACAAAGACAAAAATAAGAAAACTGTCTTTCTGTCGTTCTATCACGGTCAAAGAAACGAAACAATAATGCAACGAAAATCAACAAAGTACGTTGGCAAGCCATTAAATGGTTAAAGTTCAAAGGACAGGAACTAGAGGGCGTTTCGTCGTAGTGCCTGCAACATTTTTATTTTGTCGTACTGGGCGCTCTGTGTTTGCTGTTTTTGCAAACTGCATTGACATTTTATGAACATAGAAACAATTCTTGTTGTATACGAAATATGCAGCGAAAACTGTTTTTGTTCATTTAAATATCTGTATTTGAAATGAACAAACAATGGTTTATTGTTGTCTATGTGTAGATATTTCCCTGAAATAATGCAAAAGTAGACAGTTTTAATAAATACAGACGTAAATGTAGTTAGAACACGATTTAGAGAAGTTATTTCCTTAAATACGTTGAAAACATATTTTACATATTAATGTTGCCACTTTAAAATAAAACCGAAAAATATAGCATTATATAACAGCTAACTTAACTAAATATGATTTACAAAAAGTTTGCAAGCGATAGCAGGTAATCTACAGTGAGTTCAAAAATTATGACAGTTATATAACTATTCGCTTCCATTCGATTCCATCAGAGGTTTGTAGTAGTTCTGGGACCAGAGTGGTATGCAAGAATAGTTGAAGCTGGGAACAGCATACTTCAAACATTTTTCTGCGATGCTTCCTGTCTTATCTTTTATTTGTATATGTAGTAACACTTTTCTAGGCACTGAAATAAACTTTCTTATAACTATATATAGCCATAACTTTCCAGTCACGTGAAGAAAGCTAAGTATTTGTTTTCGCGTCGTTTTTTTTTTTTTTTTTTTTTTTTGGATTTAACGTCGCACCGACACATGATAGGTCATATGGCGACTCTCCAGCTTTAATGGTGGAGGAAGACCCCAGGTGCCCCTCCGTGTATTATTTCATCACGAGCGGGTACCTGGGTAGAACCACCGACCTTCCGTAAGCCAGCTGGATGGCTTCCTCACATGAAGAATTCAACGCCCCAAGTGAGGCTCGAACCCACATCGATGAGGGGCAAGTGATTTGAAGTCAGCGACCTTAACCACTCGGCCACGGAGGCCCCTGTGTTTTCGCGTCGTATCAACCGTACAAAGCTAAAGGTGTTCTTTTACATGTTTACATGTTAGAAATATATGGACAATTTCAATATAGTTTATGTAAACATAAAAGTTATTGCACCGTTCTATGCATTAGGACCAAAAAAGTAAACACTTGTTAAATGTGTAGCTAAACACAGAATAAATGTGTCAGTAAAGAGACTGGGGACAGAAAGCATTAAGCTTCTTACTCAATCCTGTATGCCATTTTGATATATGTTGCAAATAAATTGCGATTAATAAAATTGTTTAAACCAAAGAATTCTGGAGTTTTATTAAACAAAAAAACTGTTACAGCACGATATTTTGATAATAATGCAGCTCAACATGCATGGCTAAATTATTATTTAGCCAGGATAAATTCATCTGATAAAGAGTTTCTATGTTTTGAAGTAAATGTCTGAAGATAAAAACATTTTCGTGACAGAGATGGGCATTTTATAGTTTTTATTTTAAAATTACATGAAGTCTACACTAATATGGTAATACTGATTTCCGGACAATGCCAGGTACTATTATCATTCCCGTATTTTGAATAGTAGTTGTACCACAATGTTTAAAAAAATAATAAAAAATGGGGTAAAGTAGAAATCGTTAAATTGCCAAGCATTGAGACGATTTCAAATCTGACGACCAAAGGTATGATTTTTTAACTATTGTAGATAGTTGCGGGACTGTACAGTAAACGTTACAAAAATGACTTTTATCTTTTATCGCAGTAGAACAATAATCTCACGTCCCGGTTCGAAATAGCAAACATTTGAATTTGATTTAAACATAAAGTCATAAGAACATTTTTGTCAAAGTCGATGACTGTAATTTACTATTCTTACCTAGCCCACTTGTCACAAAACATTATTCCAGATCAAGCAAACATCTCCAGATATACTCGAATACCTGGATTTTCTTCGTTACAAAGTCCGACACGGAAAAATATGAGAGGGGGGAAACTGAACTTCGGAAATTTCTTTTGATAGTTCGTCGAAAAGTCACGACTCTTTATAACAGCATTTATGAATCATTAACAATAAAAATAAAAGAACATAACACAATGTCTTTTTGCACAAACAAAAAAGCGTCATCCATATGCATGTATATGAGCGATATTGCAACACCTAAAATGGTAAATAGACCGAAACGACGCGCTGGCCAATAAATCAAAATACAAAATGGTCTGATAAATATATACGGTTTTATGGATTGTATGTCGTGTTATGCCAAAGGATGAGAGAAAAATATGCATTCGGGTATTACTAACAGTACAGTCATGCTTCAAATAGAAGGTCGACAAAGCCCGTACTCCTTGCATGGTTTGTCTTTTAAAATCGATATCAATAAAGATGAAACAAAGTAATACTTTTGTTAAGATAAAAAAATGTATGAATTACACTGTGTTTTCCATTGTCTTGTTTACTTTTTCCGAAAAATTGATATGCTTTTTCTTTTATTTTAGACTAGAAACCTACCCTAAGCCCTCTTTATACAAGGGAGCAAACACCGTTTGTCAATCATAATCCTGTCCATGTATCAATAGAAAAATTAAGCTATGTTATCTGTTTTCAATTATGACACCGTCATACATTTAACAGTTCTGAAATTGTTGTTCTTTTTAGCTTTTCTTATAATTCTTGATATGTTCCCATATTTTGACGAATATATTTTGATAGCATTGTTCTCTTTCCAGCAACAGATTTCTGTGAGTTTAAACTTTTATAACAATGTCGTCTGTTTTTGATAAGCTTCACCACAAAAAGATGCCACACATTCTCCAGGGCATTAAAATATTTGATAATTACACATTTTTCTTCGTAAAGTGCTGACCCTTGCATCATTTATGCATTTTGTTTCATGCCTAGAGGTAAAAAGTGCATTATTTCCATGCATAGTGAATATAAAACACACAATAAATCGACTTTGTGTCACTAAGTACAAAGAAAAAACCAGAGTTAATAGTACGCCTTTTGCATATTGTTGGGTTTGGCATTATAAGCAAGGGTGTAGCCGCTGGAGGAGTGTGTATGTGTTCGGGTTTAACGTCTTTTTCAACATTTTTTCAGTCATATAAACGACGGTGTCTACTTGTAGCAGTAAGCACAATGTCCAACTTTATAGTGCTGCCTCACTGGAATATCACGCCGTAGACACGTGACATGATATCCCACCCAGTCACATTATACTGACACCGGGCTGACCAGTCCTAGCACTACCCTCTTAATGCTGAGCGCTAAGCGAGGAAGCTGCTAGTACCATTTTTTACGTCTTTGGTATGCCTCGGCCGGGGATCGAACCCACGACCTACCGCACTCGAAGCGGACGGTCTACTACTAGGCTACCGAGGCGATTGAGGTCGCTGGAGGAAGTATACTATTGCTATGGTAAAAACATACAGACATAAAGATCGCTAGTATGGATTTGTTCTTCTGCAGACAACATGGCTTTTATTCGGTTCGTTATTGCGTCAAAATAACTAGGAACAAAAGCTTATTATAAATATTGAATTTATTTTCAATTTGCTAGGCCTGCTTTCTCCTACAAATTTATTATCTAATAACAGAGTATGTTTTGGAAAACTGTTTACAGGTTTGCAGTAATAGATTGACCTTCAAATTCATGATAATTAATTTTAGTTGAAGCGAGCTGCAACACCGCCGTCAATTATGTATCTCAATTATGTATCTCTATGACGATCAGTACAAACAAAAAGGATATGGCAAATAATAAACATATCAGGTTTTTTCAAGTAGAAAATATTGTTGACATTATACTGGACAAAGCGTGATTATTACTTGTGTGTTTTAATGTTCTTTCCGTGCATATCTGCATGTCGTCTGATAATAAATATAAAATCGTTATATGAATACGTTATGAGATGTGTCTATAAAGGCGGTGGCATGTAAATACATACGCACTTTAAACAAGCTCCCTCTGTTGGACGTACGTTACAAATCATTAATACGACTATGCAGCTGGATATACCAAGCTTTTATTTTACTTGCATTGGTAGCAAGTGTTGCCATGGCGCCGCCTGAAAAAGGGATGGAGAGAAGTTGCTGTAAATTTAAAAAGGGCCATTGGATCTGCGTCCTCGGCGGCAGCCCATCTTGGTTTTTAAGAAACAAAAGCATGTTGAAAGCATACGATAACGTAGATGTAAGTAAGAGAAAATGAATATCGCTGCACGTATTAGTATTGTTCGGAAAATTATAATAAGTACATTTTACAGCGTTTTCACATTGTTATATATGCATGTTGTTGTTTTGTTCCTTTTTAAAGGAAGTTGCATATGGTGCCACGGTGTATTTGTTAAATGTTAGCAACTCTCTTATGATTTTGCTAAATTAGATATTACAACAGCTTAAACAACAACACATGTGATAGTCTCTTACAGTTTTATTAACAACACTATCCTTGTTTAAAATGTATAACTTTCGTAAAGTAAGAATATATATAATTATTCCATTTTGTATCTTTATCCTTTCATATCCATAGAAGTGTTATTATTATTATTTGTACGTTTCTACAAAGAAGTATAAAATACACAGAATGGCAACTGTCTGTAATCTCGCGTGAGCTCGTGTCAGAGCGTGATTCGGCGTTATCTTACTAAAAACAAACATATGCGAGCATGGAGTTACAATTTGTACCTTTAAAACTACATTTGAAATACATGTTAGCTTCTAAAACAAAATTAAAGTTTAATTTGGAAATGGTCTTAAAACACGAAGTACAAAATTTTGTTTTGCCATCGAAAGAAGCGTGGTCATACGGTGATAATTTTTTTTACCGATGAATAATTGCTTTCGCATACAAAATGGCGCGTGGAGAAAGCGCCACTTCAGGTAAACGAGATCTCGTTTTTTGTCACGGGAGGTTGGCGAGATTTGCTCTATATGCCTTTCAAGTTGCCAGTCTATTTATTTTTATAGCTCTGTGGTTTCTAGTATGGTCTTGAATAGTATATCACTCAGATCGAGCTTTTTGCAATGTCATGGGTTTCCAAGCACTGTTATTTTTTCAAATTTTATTACATAAGGGTTTACAATGTCGCAGAGCCACTTTTTTAATGCAACACTGTATGCTCCTTTCACGTTACAATAAGTCAAACGTTTCCTGGCTGCGGCAAACAGTGGCGTTAATAAGGTGCAATCAAAACATTTTTCGTTTCATATTTGTTTCAATTTGTTAAAAAAACAACAACAAAGCTTCAAGTACACTAATACTATTGGAATTTGAACGGATATTTGTATTTGCTTATATTCATTTTGAAATTCGTCTTAAGAGCTGAAGACGTTAGGTACAACATAAAAGCATTATTATTTGTTTAGAGATTTTGTTTAAAAACATCACCGCGTACGAAATTTCGGGGTTTTTTTTTAGTACATTTTATGGTAAGTCCAGTGATTTTGGGCGACCATGCAATCGCTGATAAAGTGCTTACTTCCATTTATTTATTGGTATTTTCTCTGAGATTTAAAGTTTTCGGATATGTCGAATAAATAAAAATTAAACATCACTTTACACTGAACGAACTTTTATTGATAGCTTTTCTGTGAAGACTTTAAACTTTACAATATGCTGAGCGATTTGCAGCCAAAAGTGACTCAAAACAGAATTGCATATGAAACTAACTTTTGATTATATACTAGTACGTTCTGTAAAAACTCAGGATTTATGGTATGTTATGTGATTTTTCATGATTCATGATTATTATATTAAATTGTTTGTTGTGAAAACTTCATTGAAAAGAAATTTCTGCTTTCGTTGAATTTTAAAGCTTTATATTATGAACCTATAGTGAGGCATGTTTTCTGCATATTAAGCATAAATTTATTTCCTGCATTTTAATACATTACAGAATGTCCCAGGTTTCGAGTTCTATTGGGTATTCTTTAAAGCAGTATCTGTGAAAGGAGAAGTAAGTATACATAATTCCATTTAAGTGAACGATTTTTACATTTTTTTTTTCTTTTAACAAAATAATGTGCTTTTTAACATTTTAACTAAAAAGATCCATTTTAAATTTCATCGCAAAACCAAAGATTACATGTTTTCTTCTGGCAATCCTGGCATTTTATACTTTAGAAGCTTATTTCAATGAAGCGTATCTCTATTTCTTTTTATCTGTTCATTTCATTCAGCGTCTAGAATGTGAAGGAATAGTTCTGTGGAAAGATGGTAGAAGGGTAGTGAAACGTGCAAGTTGTAAACCATGTGCCACAGGGAAGAAGATTCGTTGATGATGCATGAAAATATTTTTTATGTGGAACCACACTTTGTAACTACGTATATTTTGATGTGAACACGACAGGAACATTTGATGATGTCATTGAAATTACAAAAGGAGTTTTAAAACATACTTGTACCTAGAAATCAAAGTCGAAGAATAAAATTTGTAAACTGATTAATCATTAATTCTTAAAATTTTCAGAATAGTATCGTGTACATAATTAATATTACTTGAAGTAAATCTGAAATACTTTTCTCACCAAAGTCCTTATCAGAAAAAGAGGTCTCATAAATGGCATAGGCAAGTTCACGTAACTTTAAACCATGCTGATGATACATTTTCCATTATGAAATAATGCGTTTTGTGGAAAAAATGACTTCAAAATTGAAACAAAGTATATCATAGAAAGCCCTCAATCTCGGTACACCAACCAAGTGTGCTTTACTGAGATTCGTCAGTCATGTTCGGAATCAAATGGAAAAGAAAACACCTTTTTGTATTGACGATACAGGTTTATGCAACGTCATCAAATTGGAATGAAAAGAATAAAAATCTCCCTCTCTCTATATATGTTCTTACCTTCTGTAAAGGTGCACAGTAATATGATTTTTAAACCCTTTTTAAAATACCAAGACAATGCCTGAAGCATTCTTAAATGTATTGTTATTTTAGATTTTAGATAAAAAAATTGTACATGTTTCGGTAGAAAATGATACTATGCACCATGACATGACAAAATGGGGTCTTGAGATCATGTTTGCTGTTTTTACAAAAACAAACGGAAAACGTTTTTATTATCCAATCAAACATTGGACCAATACTGTCAAAATCAAAGGACAGTGAATTTGGATAAACAAAATGAGCGGTTCAAATTCCAGTTCATGCGAGGCTACTTTAGCAGCTTAACAGTCGGACTCATAATACTCGATTAGCATAGGACCACGCAAAATTTGAAGTACATGCCCTATCTGATGTTCCAACAATATGATTGAAAAATCTCTAAAAATGTATACGATAAAATCATAAATCGTAATATTTCTGTTCAGTAATATGTACCTGCGTTCTACAAGAATTTGTAAATAGCAGGTTAAGATCTAGATCTGCAATCATCGACATGTGGAAGCACAAAGATGAGCATACTTATCTAAACAGTGCAAGCAGGAAATATGAGTGTAGGTTGAGTGCACTGCCCATGTATAATAAAGTCTATGAAGTGAATTTCAAGACATTAGTGTTTAAGTTGAGTCTTGAAATTAAACATATGCTACAGAATCAAAGTTCCTCAAGTATCATTATTCAGCACTTGTAGAAACGACAGCATAGCTTACATCAGGCCCCGCCCATATAAAAAGCACACGGTAGAATATTCACCCTCTATGCAGAAAGATCAGTTCCATATATCAATACAATTTAGATTTATATGAAGATCCTTTGGAAGTAGAGAATGCGAACAAGCAAAACAATAGCAGACTCGATTTGACTGAGTCTGTTCATTAGAGTTAATGCAATGTGACACACCTCGCACACCACTAAGCAAAAACAGCGATTTTAAATAGACTCCATGATCCCACAGCAACGAGTAGTCCTGGTCCCTTTTGACTTACGACGTTTGCCTTATGATTTGTGACTTTTGACTTATGATTTATGATAATTTATGACTTTTGACTTATGATTTGTGACGTTTGACTTATGATTTGTGACTTTTGACTTATGATTTGTGACTTTTGACTTATGATTTGTGACTTCTGACTTGTGATTTATGACTTTTGGCTTATGATTGTGACTTCTGACTTGTGATTTGTGACTTATGACTTGTGACGGAATATTGCCGGGCACTTCAACCACGTGACGATGGTAGATTAACGTTGACGGAGAGCGAAAATCAGATGCAGTACGTTCTATTGCTTTGTATGAATATTATATTGATAATAATAGATGGAATCATAGATGGAATCCATAAGGGTCTGGTATTGTTTCCATTACCCAGATTACACCCAAATTAATAACCTCAAAGAAATGGAAACAATTTAGATAATGATATTGGACCACTTGTTTTAAACACGAAGCGTTCCGATGCAGCCTAATTGTGTACTTTACCGCAAAAATGCCAGTGAAGTAAGATTATCATAACTTTAAAACGTTAAGTTCGGCGTTTTAAATTTGTGATATAGACCTGCGGTCATCCAATTTCGTGAACTTGAAAGCACGTTTTTTTTTGTGAATTGAATGTAGTAAATAAAATGAAGATGCAGTAACGGTAGTACATTCTCACTGACAGCTGTACTTTAGAGTTATCTACGTTTACATGTACTGATTCTTGTGCAGCAAACTTCCAAGAATTGAATTATCTGTGTATTAGTGTATTAGAACATATTCTGAAATGAGTTATTCAAATACATCTACACAACTTCCAGTTTTTTTCCTCGTTTCTTCATGATATTTTATCAGTAAAACTCATTCTAATATTTTTTTGATCCGACGAGATTTGTTTTCCTTCGACTGTTGCGTGACAGATGGTACAAGTTGTTCAGTTGTTCTAAGACTGTAAGTAGATTTTACACGTATTTATTACAGATAATTACGACGTGTAGATTTTTGATCTTTTTACAAATAAAGCGAGTTGATCGCACTATTAATTTAAAATGTGAATAAAAAAATAGGAGTCATTAAAGAAAATTTCGGCAATGTTTTGAGATTTTTAGCATACGTACACGTGGACATACACGTTTTTACAGCTGTTACTGCGAAATGGTTAAAAATAATTTTAACAACAACAATGGCTTGTCCGTAGAAGTGCTTAAAAGCATTTCAAACCTTATAATTACTGCAAACTATGCCATGAAGAACTCAACGCGATGATAATAGTTCATTTCACTTGACAATTTTAGTATTGTTCATATTTTCGACCTTCTTGTATCAACGAGAAACGAAATGCTATTTCAATCAGTCCAACACACCAATGGGTTTTTTTTCTATAATAACCTTTTGTTAAAGTTTTATATAATATCAATTTCGTTTAGAGTTTTAAAGCTGTCATAATAATATCTAAAAAATACTAAAATATAATGAAAATTTAAAACCAAATCTAAGCAAATAATAAAGAAAATCCAGACGAAAGCCAATCCATAACATACTGTTGGTAATTTTTAACACAGGGTTTGCAAGTAATTATCGTATGTACATGAATTACACAACATAATAATTGAAATCGGCCTTAAAACTATTCCACCCAAGGTGAGCTATTTACCCATTGATTCGATTTTTCTCTTTTATCTTCAAATCGTCAAGTAGTTCCAGTTGGATTCGCAAAAGATATTGAATCATTGCAAGCAGACAAACACAGAGAAAAAAATATGTCGACATTTCAGTTAATACGATTGTTCATACTTGCCACTAGCAAGTTTTCAAAGTAATAAGTGTATTTTATTTACCATGTTAGCAAAACTTACAGAAAACAATGAGATAAAGAACGTAAATATGGCCAAAAACCTTGAACAATTTTTTCCCGCTTGCTATGTAGAAATATTCTGAAAATTGTTAATCTTATGGATATAGGTTTAGCAGAAGCTGCTTGTTATTTAATACATGGCTTCAACAGTAATGGTATTAGTAGCTTCCTCGCTCAGCATTAAGAGGTACTAGGACTGGTCAGCCCGGTGTCAGTATAATGTGACTGGGTGGGGTATATTGTCACGTGTCTACGGCCTGATATTCCAGTGAGGCAGCACTATAAAGTTGGGCATTGTGCTCACTGCTACAAGTAGACACCGTCGTTTATATGACCGAAAAAATGTTGAAAAAGACGTTAAACCCGAACACACACACACACACTCAAGAGTAAGACGTAACATAAACTGAGAAAAAAGGTACATGATTTCCTTATAAACAAAGTCCGTGTGTTTGAATGTATTCGTTTTTCAAAGTTTGGCTTTAAATGTATTAAGGTAATGGTAAGTGGAAGCGATAAAATCTAAGTTCAGCAGAAATGATAGCGACTCCGCCTTTGATACACATGGATATAATAGACATAACATCATGGTTATAGGATAAAGTAATTGTAGACTAAAGTTTCGATCAATTTATAGTTTTATTCACCAACCCGAAAGACATATTGGCCTTATTCTGGCGGACTGGTTTACGTTCTGGACAAATCACTTTCTGGCACCGTACCTGAACTTCATACTGAATGAAACATACCGCTGAAAGTGTGTTAAACTAACAAGGAATAGTGCTTTTATTCGTTTCAAAAGATAGTTGTCTACCAGGGAAATACTGATTTTATAATTTACACCATTGCCTTACTACAATCGCATTTCAAAAACTGTATCACAAAGACCACTTTCATAAAGTACACGCTCTAAAATAACGGCAACTAGTCCATTTTAATAAAAAATCTTCTTCAAATTATTTTTTATACAGAACTTTATGTATCTATCTTTTATTGGTAAAGGAGGTATTGTGTGGCAGCATATCCGCTAGGAAACGTTTTAGCAAGTATACCTCAAATGATGCAATTTGATCAATATTTGACAAAGCCCGTCCGCAAAGCACAAAAGATTTGTATATGTTATGATTGATTTAACAGTTCATTTTTCGTTTACAAACATTTTTACTTACTTTTGGAAACAAAAAAGTACTTATTGATTTGTCTGTCAACCAGCCATCGTGTAGACTTGATTGATGCAGTGCGAAAAAACCCAAAGAATATATATGCATTTGTCGCAAACAGCGTCTGGTCATTCTGTGTTTGGTGCAACAGATTGCGATAACGAATATAGAAACGAGACATCAACGTAACGAAAATCAACAAAGTACATTGGCAAGCCATCAAATGGTTAAAGCTCAAAGGACTGGAACTTGATGTACGGAGGACACCATTGAAATAGGTTACATAAGGCCGGATATTTGGATATTTGACCTAAGTTATTGCAGTATTTTTGTTTTGTCGTGCTGGGTAAGTTGTGGATTTTTAAATATTTAAGGTACGATGGTTTTTTTCTTTGTTTTTTTTTTAATTTTATAAACATTGAAATAATTCTTTTTTTATATAAAACAATGGTTCATTGTTATCTATGCCTAGATATTTTACTGAAACAATGCAAAACTAGACAGTTTTAATTAATACAGATGTTAGTTAGAACATGATTTAGAGAAGATATTTCCTTAAATACATTGAAATTATATTTTACTAGATATTAAACTTTGTAATTGCAAAATAAAAAAAACACAAATATATAATATTATATGATAAACTTAACAAAATATGAGGTACACAAAAGAATGGAAGCGGTATCAGGAAATCAACAAACTTTGATATAATAATACATTGTATAATAATAAACTTTTCTCTTTAGTTAATGTACATTCTATTTCATTAGACTGAGGTTTGTCAAAGCATCGGGGCCGAGATAGTGAGCGTTGATATGCAAGAAGGGAAAAGCATATTTCCTGTTTTGCTTAGATAAACACACTTCTGTGATGACTCCTCTCTTACTTTCTTATTTGTATATGTAGTAGCTTTTTTCTAGACGTCGTAATAATATTAGGTTATTTAACATTGTTCTGTACAATACGGAGATATATTTGGACAAGTACCAGCTGAGAAAATCATATTGGACGGGCCGCTAGGCGAGTGTAATAGGGTTTTCTCAGCTGGGTACAGTCCAAATATATCCATATTTACAGTACAATGTTAGAAAACCCTTTTTTAAATTCTATATCTATCTATTTATCATAATAATAGTTTAAATTAAAAATGTTTCACTGAATATTGTATTCCTGCCTTTTTTCTAGTTTTTCCCAGCTTGGAAATGAGTGCAAATATATTATACAGAACAATGTAGACATTGAATAACCTTTTTAATCTATATTTATTTCAATTCATTGAATGTTTTTTTTCTGCGTATCATCATTAAAAAAAGTATATGGTGCAACCTCCCTACATGAGCCATTTGGCGATTTGGGTGGTAACAATACTTGGCTGAGATATTATGCCCACAAACATGTCAGCAAGTTTGGTGAAGATCAGACGAAAACTGTTCAACTTAAACGCCGGGTCCTTCCTGGCTGATATTGCGGTGGTAAAGCCATTAAGCATATTTAGGGAGTAGGCTGGGCTTATCTGACAGATGATGGGTATAACACTGAAATATTATCTCTAGTAAACAAGCCCGGTCTTTGAAATATTTTTCAGATCTGAATAAATTGTAGTAAATACCATCTACAAATTAAAAAGCCTATGTATCTACAAGGGTATCTACACATATTTTCCATTGTTGAAATACTAAAATTTACATGACTGGTGAAGTTAAGAAGTTTAAACTTAACATTGCTTTGTATCAGTATCAGACAATGGTACACAGGAATTAGCATTTCATGTAATAAATATTAAAAAATGTGGAAATATTTTTGCTTACTTACACAATTCTTTGAAACATATTCCATAGAATTTTGAATCTCTCAGAGTTATAACAATATATGTCAGTATGTGTATTACATAATGAATGTTTGAATATTTGTTTTTACATCTCCCAGAAATTGCATTTTGAAACTACTGGCTCTGATATAGTGGACGCAACATTTTTTTATATCCATATTTTAAAATGCATGTAAATACTAACAAACTGCACTAAAAACATACACCTGGACTAAATATCCTAGGAAGTTTTTGTTCAGCTTATTTATTAACTGAAAAAATATAATAAAAGTGACATATTGCTTTTTTAAATAATAATTTCCCTTTTTTTCGGCCCCGTTGTGTATTTGACAATTCCAGGACCTGTTCAATATCTTATCATTTTGCTCAGTTAGATTTTCTATTTAATGCGCGAGAATATCTGCGTTGTTTTATCACGCTGACGTCATTTCCTTTCGAAATACACGTTTTTGGGCCGTAATACTTTTATGCTTTGCCACGGAACGCGCATTATATAAAAAGGTGTTTGAACAACGTGAGTTCGAGTATCATTTGGTAAACACACGTTCACTCTTCTGTTAAAACATATCTACCAAGTGACAAGAAAAGCTAGAATGACGATTACAACATATTATATTGCGTAACTATCTATATAGCTCTATATCCATAAAAACAATCAGAGACATTTTTCGTTTTATATTTGTTTCAGTTTAAATTTTTTCCATATAAGCAAAACTTCTATTAGCTAATATTCATTTTGAAATATGTCTGGCGTGCTGAATCTTTTGTGAAGGCTTACGTTGAAAAGCGTCATCATATTTTAGAGACTTCTTTTGAAAGCATCATCGCATACGAAACTTCGGCTTTTATGTAATTGTCCTTTCTTTTTATGATCAGTTAAATTGTCTGAGACGACCATGCCAGCGCTAATAATGTGCTTACTTTCATTTATAAATTGGGATTTTTTTTCCAGAAGATTTAAGTTTACAGATTTGTCGAACAAATTAAAATCAAATATCACTGTACACCTAACTAACTTTTGTTTAGCTTTCCTTTGAAGATTCATACTTTGTAATGAATAAAGTGAATACCTGTGAAAACATAACTGCATACGGAACTAACTTTTATTTATGTCTTGGTCCTTTCGTTAAACGTTTTAAGCTTGATGATATGTGGTGTGAATATATAATAATGTTAGGTGATTTGCTAAGAATTTATCATGCATACGAAACTAACTTTTATATTTCTAAGCTATGTAAAGATTGATGCCCAATGATATATTTCGTTGATTGCTTTGAACACTTCATCGTGTATGGAGCTAAGTTGTTATCACGTTTTCGTCCTTTCCTTGAAGTTTCCGTCGTTATGAAAATGTAAGTTTTTTGCTACTAAATCACCATATTTGATATTTTCTGTACCTTTTTTATGATTATCAAATTATATGGTTTGTTCATAAAACTTCATGGAAAGAAAATTGCCGCTTTTGATGAATATAAAAATACAAAAAAATTATAATCCGTTAAATGATCATCTAACAGGAAAGATTCCTGCATATTTAGCATATTTTTATTTCATGCATTTAAATAGTTTTTGTGTTTATTTTACAGACAGACATACACACATACTCCAATTGGGTATTCTTCATGGCAGAGTCTATAGAAGGAGAGGTAAATATACATACTTCCAATGGGTATTTTCAGTTCACAAAATAACATTGTTTTTCAACATCTTTACTGAGGATCAAGAAACCATTTTAATATCATTGCAAAACCAAAGGTTATACATCAGTTCGATAAGTTTTCTACCGGAAATTATGGCAAGGCAGACATCAGAAGCTTATCTCAGGGATGCACGCCACTATTTCACTATATATTTGTTCGTTTTTCTTTCAGCCTCAAGAATGTCAGGGAAAAGTTTGGTGGTCAACTGAAGGTGGAGTGGAAGTTACCAGTGCAAGTTGTGGCCCTGTTGCGTATTAAACATATGTTAATTGCTATGTCAACAAGATAGGGCACTCAAATGATGACATTGTAATTGCAAAAGGAATTTTAAAACATATTTTTGAAATCATATTAAAAAAGCAATATTTGTAAATTGGTTAATCATAATAAATATTCAGAACTCTATCGTTTACTGATATAGTTATTCTGAAATACTGTTGTTATCAAAGTTCTGATCAGGAGAAGATATATTATAAATGACAAAGGCAAGTTGACGTAACTTTATACCATGCTGATACTGCATTTACATTATAAAATTATACATTTCTAGGACATACATGTATGCAAAATCAGCATAGAGTGTTTTTATATAGATTTCCACAAATCTTGTTGAATAAGACCAGAGTAAGTCACTGGGAGATGCTTCAGCCATGTTTCATTCAACCGGCATCGTACTGGAATGATAAGAAGAGAGACCTCAGCAAATAAATATATGCTATTCTTCTGTACAATTGATACTTTATTGCATAGATGAATAGTGTCACAGTAATATGATTGTTTTTAAACGTTTTAACATTTAGACCAATGTTTGCTATTTATACAAAAACAAAACCAACTCTTTATTATATAATCCCATTAACATTGTAAATAAAGGCTAAAATCAGTATTGTCAAGGACGAGGGACGATGAACCTGATAACAGAAAAAGAGCGGTCCTATCCAAATGGTTGCCAGGCTACATATGCAGGTTTGTCTTAAGTGTCGGATGCTTAATACCCAATTCACTTAAGTATGCCAGACAGGCCATTTCTGATGTTCTCAAATATGTATGTTGTATCGTTACAATAAGCTCAACGGCAATATTTCTATTTCTATTCTGTAATCTGCACCATTTATAAATGGCTGGTTAAGATCTAGATCTGCAATCATCCACATATGATACCACAATGACTACACTCTTCCGCGCGTTTAATACTTCATATCTGTATTCGATAAGTCAGATCAGTGTAACAGGATACTACAATAACGAGCAATACTCCTCTCATCTGTGTTTACAGCAAATATAAATGAGACACTCATATACCACCGCCCATGTATAATAGAGTCTACGCAATAAAGTTCATGCCATGAGTGTTTAAACTGCATCTTGAAATTTAATATTTCCACAAAATCAATGTTCTTCAAGTATTATTATTCAGCACTTGTACGTCTTACATGAGGTATATAATGAAAGCAGCGCTGAACTATTGTTACCTGAAATTAATGAAACTTGAAGAATGCATCTCAAGATGCACGATTTGGGCCCAGGCGGGATTCAGACTGTAACAGATACTATATATCCTTCTTTATATTCAACTGCCACGATCACTTGAGCCCCACAATTTCATCTATTTTGTACAATAGCATAAAAGTCAATGGAGGAGACAGGGGAACTGTCGTGCCTTAATTCGTCAGCGGTTTCTTTCTGATTTTAAGAGAAAGGCTAAACCTGCGTAAGGTTTGTGCACGCTGGATACCGCATTTATTGACCCCTGAGCTAAAGAGTAAGATGGTAGGAAAAGCTTCCGCCTTGCTCGTCAAATACAAAAAGAAAAAAAAAGAAATATAGGCGTATGAAAGAAGTCGTTACAGGTGATGAGACGTGACTGTACGATTATGAGCCTGACAATAATGAAAATAATAAAATTTGAGTAGGCGAGAATAACGAAAGGCCCGTTATTGCTCGGCGGAGCAGAAGCGTCAGGCGGGTTATGTGACTCCGATGGAGTTGTGGCTCGTGTCCCTGTCCCTGAACACAATAGCGTTACTGGTACATTTTACAAAGAATATGTCCTATCTGCCGTTCTTGACCACAATCCAGCAAAGCGCCCAAGGACAGGTGCGTGTGGCACCAAGCTGCTACATGACAATGCCTTGGTCTATCGTTCAGCCGTAGTACAGGAATACTTCAAGAATAATTATATTGAGCTTTTACCACATCCACCTTATAGCCCTGATCTTTCCACTTGTGACTTTTGGTTGAACACTTACATTAAATCAAGCTTAACTGGACGCCGCATTTTCTTTCTAAGTGGCTTTTGCGTCGGGGAAAAGGTGAACAGTCAGATGGAGATTACATTTTAAGGTCTAACATAGTAATTTCTTGGAAAATTACTGAGGTTTGTATAGCCCGCCGCTGCTGCCACTAGTTTTCAAACGCTCTTCGTATATCCGTGTTTATTTCAGACAGTATCAGTTTTAAAGTCGCTTTCATTTTCTGCTTTTCATTGTAAAGTAAAAACGAAATATATAGTACACGTATTATATATCAGCTAACTTAACAAAATATGAATTAAACAAAAGAACGAAAGCGGTTGCATGTAATCAGTAAACCAGGAAATTCAAAAATATATTTTTGTTTATTTGTTTTTGGTTTAACGCAGTATTTCAGTCATTTAACGGCGGGCAGTTCATCAGTGTTCCTGGATTCTGTACCAATACAAACCTGTTCTCCGCAAGTAATTGCCAACTTCCCAACATGAATTATCAGAGGTGGAGGACGAATGATTTCAGACACAATATCTTTTATCAAATCGTTACGGAGGACATACACCCCGTCCGGGGACCAAACTCGCGACCCCGCGATCCGTAGACCAACGCTTTTCCTACTGAGCTATATATAGCCATTACTTTCCAGTCACGTAAGGACAACGAATTATTTGTTTTTGCGCCGTATCATCCCTAAACAGTTAAATGTATTCTAGACCAAACTGTCATATTGAAGAAATATGAAAAAAATTCTACATATAGTTAATGTAAACATAAATTAACTGGTGAACGTGTACTCACCCTGCTATGCATTAGGGTAAAAGTGTACACACTAAGTTTATGTATAGCTAAACACAGAATAAATGTGTATTGCCATTAATGAAACTGAAAATTTTATGAAACAAATAACTGTTATGGCATGCCATTTTGATAATAAAGTAGCTCTACATGTTCTGTTAAATTTTATTTACCACATTTGAATTGAATCATGGAAGGAAACATGGTACACACAAGAGGAAAATAGATCTAGAATAATAATAGGTTTCTTTGTTAACCGACTTTTGCCTATCTTATTGAAGATACAAAACTTAAAATAGATAACTTCATAACGATATAAAAAGATAAATATGTATATTGGCATTTAAAATTCCTGATATTTTGGTTCATTTTTTAAAAATTCAGTGTTGACTATGTTGCGAAATTGTTTCGATAAAATATGATTTACAACATTCGCCGAAGTCCGAAGTTAAATTAATTATATATGTAAAAAATGAATAATTTAGTTTTTTACATAGTAGAAATGAAAATTTGTAGGATAAACAGAAGATTAGTGATTTAATAAATTGCTGACAGGCGAGGCTAACAGAATACAATTAATCATGAATCAACATTGCGGTTTAACATGAATGAACTATGTGATAAAGATATTGATAGACGATGCAGTTTTAAATGAATTATATGTTAGAATAAGTCAACAACGCGTTTTACAAATTAAAAACGCAGCCATGGAGTAGGGAATTTTATTATAACCGAATCAGTTTAAACCGTCTAGAGGCCTAATGGATTTGCACAATCAGATTCATTATCCTCATAATTTGAATCTTAATTCATTTACTTATTGCCCTTCTTTGCCCTTTTGCCTCTTAAATTTAATTTAATGTAAAAAAATCATACCATTTCAAAACCCCTCAAAGCATCGATTTTACAATGATCAGCATGCGTTTTAACAAAAAATCAACATTGCGGTTTAAACATGAAATGGTTTACCTCTTATGGGAAATAGTATATTAGCTCATATTTATTGTAACTCACTTGTGCATTTTATAAAGAATTTATGCACTTGAAAACCTAGCCTTAACCTTAAAACATTTAATTTACGTCTAAGTATTTTTTTCCTATACAGCGGTTTCGCTTTGTGCCCGAAATTAAACGTTAATGAATATTTTTGGTGTGTAAATAATCTCTAGTTGTTTTACATGTGAAACAGTCACAAGACGTGTACATATCACATATGAAAGTGAACATAGAAATACCAAAAATTGTAACTAACTCCGCAGGTTTTTAAGGAAGCCCCAAGTATATATTTTTCAGCGCATTAACTATTTTAGCATGTATGTAACACATTTTTACCAAGAGCTGGGCAATAATTTCGAAAATGCAGTTTGATCTGATTTACAAAATAGACTATTCGGAGTTCAAGTATATGTGCAAAAAGACACACACACACACACACACACACACACACACACACACACACACACAAATAAAATAAAGGAAACCTATACTTTACTTGCTTGGGGATGGTGTTTCAATACAGATGTTGGCCCCCTGTCGTAATCGATGTAGGGAGGAGCATTTTTGGTCTAAACAATGGCGGTGCGATGTTAAATAAAATGAAACGAATCAACCCTATATTAATTTACTATCCCGTGTTGCTTGGCCTATTTTCTTTTTGTTTTTTAAATTTTGACGATAACGGCACGAAGAAATAATCTCATAACTATATTAACGTTGCATAAACTAGATGTGTTGTTCAAAACTATATTTAATTCGAGTGGTTATTGTTTTATAGTGCATGTGACGGCAACTGTTTTTGTTCATTTCAATGTTATTATTTTAAATAAGCAAAGACTTGCCCCTGATATAAAATGTCTCTCAAACAATGCAAGACTTGAAACTTGACAGTTTTAATTGATACATATGTGCATGTTAAAAGAACACGATTAAGAGCGGAAATTTCCTTTAATTAATTAATTAATTGAAAACAGCTTTCATTTTAATGTGAATCGTCTCATTTGAATTGACCATGAAAAGGGTGTAGTATAGTTATCAGCTGAATTAATCAAATGCACATGGGAAACAAAGAAAACGAGTATTTCTTTTCATTTAGATAAATATAAAATTCTTGATTTTAGTTTCATGTGTTAATGGAGAAGTGTTTCATGCAGTAGACACAATAACATATCATGTGCATGTATCTAGTCAGTATTTGTCTGTTATTGTACATCATCATTATCCATGGTTGGCCGACAGCAAAGTAACCTACCAAATGGTATTTTCATAACGTACTTTAAATATATTTCAATCATGTGACCCTTGCAGTTATAATATTACAAAGTAAAGTGTCTTGTTAAACTTGGGATACTTTTTGTTATTGTACAGTTGGAGACGATGTAAACTGATGCCTCGGTATATTGTTTTCAAAATTAAATAATTAGTAGTTAAAGGCTCATAATGCCTTCGTTAACGAATGTGGCTGCCATATTTTACTTTGTGAACATAAAATGTATTAATATCTCGTTAATTTTATTCCCGATAGTTGTATTCTCAAATATCTGACAAAAATCCGAATATTGATGACTGTGGTAAAAAGTTTTATTAAATATGATTTTTTTATTACCTCCCTTTATGGCTCAAACTAAATAGCGCTTTTCTAGTCACGAGAGTATGCGTAACATCTATTAACAGCTATTTCTCTAGTTGTTAACAACATCAAATATAAAGCCTTATGGAACTTTAGATATTACATTTTGTAATTTCATTCATATATGTACTACGCACACATGTCCATGATCAATTATGGAATATTTGCATATTGGGGTGTTCCCTTGAAGTATACTAGGGTTCTCCATATCAACTTTAATATGACAGGCCTACGAAATGAACATTCATTAATGAATGGTTCACAGTGACTTGTGACTTGTCCGGTGAAGATAGTAGTCATATTCGATAAAGGCAATATCATAGGATAATGAATATATTGTAAATATAAGCAAAGAAATGTTTTTAGAGTGCTTGTGAAATGAACGAAAAGATATGACATGCAAGTTAATAAATAATCAATAGCACACTTTTTCCGATCACGTCCTGTCCTTACTCTAAAAGAATCCAACTATAACTGATAATAAGTACCAATATACGCCCTTTAATATTAATCTTTATCATGCTGGACACGATTGATTCTGCCTTTTTGACCAGTGCAGATCATGATCAGACTGTACGCATCCAGTGTAGATCAATACCAAGAATATTTCGCCTAAAACTTATGTTTAAACCATTGATCACCTATGTTGTGTTGAAAGTGTAAGTGTTTCTTGGTGAAAGGTATTTTGATTTTACAACGAAAAAAAATCTAATTCCTGTACTTGATACTTCTAATTGACTTGATTTGACAAGAAACTGTATAGATCAATTGGTTGACATTTCATTCATATACATCATTTATTATTGCTGTGAATTGTCGCGCAAATCTCTAGGTCAAAGCATACCAGTTTAACAATAATGCCTACATTGAATAATTATACTGGAAAATATCAATAATGTTAACATTAAAATATGTTTAATTGTTAAGAAAATATGTCGGTAAATAACCACATTCAGTAAGATTTAAATATGAATCATGAAATGGGATGAGTTTTTAAATATTGCCCGGTCTATAGATTAACAATGTTTAGAATGCACAGTTTAAAATTTTTATCCAAGTTCTAAAATATATTACTGCTAATCTTGTATTAAATTCCTTTTATACATAGATAAAACTGACAAAATGTATATAGATTTAAACTAAATTTCCAAATGATAGATTATCATAAGGTATATTCTTTGTAATAGAGTATGGGGAATAACTCCTAAAACATTCACATGGTATGGGATTATGAATTTGTTCCAGTTAGTTTACTGAACACTGAAGGTAATCAGAGGACTCTACATATGATAAAACCAGAAAAAGTCAGAAAAGATGAGAACTGGATGCAGTACAAAGCCAAGTCTTTTTCACAGATATATCCACACGTCAACCTAACATCATTAAAACTACGCACATTAAGTTCTTTATTAGGAGTATATAAAGAGAGAACAAGTTTAACATGGATCTATGAAATACCTATGTCATGAGTACATGTACATATTTAACGCGCACATTACAGCATCATCAAGATAATCAATATAATATAATGTATGAGTCTAAGGCAGTGTCTCTGAAAATTACCATCGGGAAGTTTAAAGTCGTCTATATTTCAATCTGGTCTAAATAGAATTTGAAAATGATAATTTTAGTGACCATGAAAGCTTGTTGAAACATTTGTGTATATTTACTATTCCTTTGGGAATTTGGCTATTTTTTTTTTCACGCTGCTACATCAGATGTCACAATGGGTTGTCGAGATATAATCCCATGAATAAAAGTCATTAAAATTTAGTATATATATCATTCTTTATTCTCATTACCTAGGTATGATTCGGTTCATTGTTACGCCAAATTGATTGAATTTATGAATGGAGAAAATGCTGATTGATACACAATTAATCAGCTTGGTACTTATTAAATGTTATTTAATCTGATGTGCACCTACTTTTAAGACCTGTTTTATTATGAAAAGCAAAATTTGACCGTAGTCAAATTGATAATAAATTCCGCTGTAGTCGCGATGCAGCATCTGCGTCAATTATGCACCTAAAAGAATCTACACCATTTCGTAAATAAAGTGTAAATAAAAAGGATAAGCAGAATAACATAAACTCTATCGGGCTTGTCCGCGTAAATTGATTTGTCAACATCATGTAAAATAAAATTCACTAATGTTTAATCACGAAGTTTCCGCGCCAATTTGCACGTCTGTACCGTGTAAACAAGTACTTGCAACAATCTGAGCCAGTGACAAACAAAATATGACGTAAGACATTAAATCTAATGAAAATTAAGTAAACAAGAGTCCAGGATGTCGACCAAATGTATATAAATACAAACATCTTTTTAAATAAACGACTTGAAAAGTTATCTCTGTTGGATCAACGGTATCATTCAAAGGCGATAATGTTGAATATATCAAAAGTTTTTGTTATAGTTGCTGTGTTATCACGTGTTTACAGTGAGCCTACACGAGGTTGGAGAGAAATTAGTATACATTTAAGGAGGTCTATCGGATCTGCGACCTCGGCGGCAGAGAAACTTCATGTAACATACGTTAGCATGTTGAAAGCATACGAAAAATTAAATGTAAGTAATGTTTAAAATATGTATGAATAAGGAACTTAAATAATATGAATAGCTTTGATGTCGCCCAGGTGCTAGTATTCTTAAAATGGTAATACATAATAACAAAGAATTACATTTTATACCTGTAATACATTTGCTTGTAACAATTGTATACTTCTTTTTAGGATGCTATACAATGTATTCCGTGTACCGTGTCATGATTCAAATTTCACCAGGAACTACCAAATATCATATCATTTTGTTAAAGTAAAGATTTTTCAAAAGCTAATTTTAAACCATTTTAAGCGAAATCCTCTGTCAGTTTTCATAACGAAAATATCATTGTTTTAGGAAATAAGATCATTTTTTCTATAGTTTAGATTTTTTCAAACTCTCTGAGCTTGAAGAACATTAGTTTCTAAGACATTCTAAAACGTCCGCTACAGTTTCTGTATATGAGATGGGCGAGATATTTACCAATAACAGAATTTCTACAAACTTTGGATATTGAAAGACAGTCCTTTAAGAAAGATATGCAATCAAAATCACAGGTCTCCAGTATTGAAAAAGAGTTATCTGCACTTGAAAACGGCATTTTAGGGGAAAATATTTTTATTGGTAAAAAATTCGCCCATCTCATATACAGAAACTGTAGCAAACACCTTTATGAGCAGAAAAAGCACAGCTCACGGCACTCGTTTTTTTTAAATAGGGTGCTTTTTTTTCTTCTATTGTTTGAGCATTCCTGAAAATAAGTAAAATTGAAAAATGGGGGTACTTTTTAAAATATATCATATCCCACTTAATTTTATAGGGATTTCAGGTCTTACAAGTTACTATTACTATTAATGTCACAAACAAATCTCTTTCATTTTCACATGTTGACATTAATAACCCACCCACCATTTTTTTTTTCAATGGAAAAATCGTACTTAAATATACGAAAGAAATATGTAGTTAAGATTTTAAAAAATATTGTGTTGCTTCAATGACACACAAAAATGCTTCAAATTTGGAAGGAAAAATGTTGGGGTCACCGTGCATCTAAGAGATATATTTAGAAAAAAGAACCATGTAAAATAGGTGAATTTTGATAGTTTTAGCTCGTTTTGATTCAGTTTATATATCCTAGATAAAATAAAGTGCTATGGTGAAACTTTCATATCCGTTGTAGATTATCGTTTTATATATCTGTCAGAAAAATATTAGAACCAAACCTGTTCTACCTAAATCGAAATTTGAAATTACCGACCCTACCCCAATTATGCTTTTTTAAAAATAAGATCTGTAAAAAGAAGCAACAAAGAAACATAATAGTAGACGTTTCATATGTTTTTAAGATAAAATTTAAGCATTATGGACCTTTAAAGGCCAGTTTCATAAGATTTTAATATTTTGAAATATTTAACTAAGGTCATTGCATGGTAAAGTAAGTTAAACGGTTGTAACCATGGTAACAGGGCCAATAACAATTATTTTCAGATTTCTGTAAAACAATTATAAATAAATGATTCTCTTTTGTTTCTGTATAAGTTTCTTGCATTTAAGCAAAAAGCAATGCTTAAGTAAAGTAAACATTATATTTGACTTTTTTACGGAAAATTCTTCTACTATTTTCATTTTGAAGTTTGTTTATATATCTCTGAATACTGGAAACTCGAACGGTTTCTCATAACTACAAAGGAATATCATACATAAAAATTCCTCTGAAAACCGGACAGTAAGTGTCAAACTTTTGTGTGACTTGTCACTTTGATTTGATTTTAAAAAACACAATCTCCATATTTTCTCACACTCTCTTTCCTCTCTCTCTCTCGCTCTCTCTCCTCTCTCTCTCTCTACAGTATAAACTTGAATTGTTGTTAACACTTCTTGGAAAAGAAAAGAAAATATATTCATGGTTTGCTGTGTCTGTGAAGATTTAAGCTTATATTACGTAAAAATGATCCCATGAGGAGGTTTTCTTCATAAACCTATCTTTATATAATACTTAATACTTACACTATTCATGTTTCATATTACAGACAGGCGTAGACAGGGACCAATACTGGGTATCATTTATAGCAGATTCTATGGAAGGAGTTGTAAGTATACATCTTTCTAGTTTGTAAACAATTTGTGATTTCAAGTCATGGAATAACCACATCTTTGAATTATACTGTTTATTATTTTTCTTACAAAAATGTCGGCCTGATTTTAAATCATGTCGCAAAATACGAAGCTACGAATCAGTACGATCATAGCTTATCAACTGTGACCTCTGACTATGCACACTTTTAAAGTTTGTTTCCGTGACAGTATTTATTTTTCCATATTTTTTTCAGCGTCAAGAATGTCAGGCATATGTTTTGTGGCTATTTACACCGAACTTTAAGAGAATAGTTACCGGAGCAACCTGTAAGCCTATTCCAGAGCCAGCATACTAAAGTTTATATTGTACATATTATGTACAAGGAGACCAAGCGTTACATGCAACTACGTCAATTTCGATGCGAATCTGACAGGACCATATCATAACGCTACTGGACTTGCAAAATTTAAATCAAAGCTTTGTAAGCCTTGTCGAAAATCATGATTTGTAAAAACATTAAATATAGTCAATTTTCAGAACTTCATTGCTTTTGACTGTCCTTGTAATATCCTACCTAAAATACTTACCTAATGCACGAATGTATTATGCATGTCGAAATAATTTAAAATTATGCTGCCAATGCTATTATTTCATTATAAAATGGAAAAATATGTATGTACATGTACATGTATTTTTTAATCCGTAGCGCCCGATTAAAAATGGCAATCTTTAAAAACATTATCCATGAACTTCGCTCACAAAAATATATCCATTATCTTAATAAAGTCTGTAAAAAGTACTTTGGAAGCATAGAATGCAACCAAAAAGAGTAATAGCAGACACGGTTTGAATGAGTCTGTTCATTATAAGTAATGAAATGTGCAACACCTCTCACATCCGCTAGCACCGGCTTAAGCGGATCTTTATTATACATATATTGAATGCACTTCATGATCCCAAAGGACCAGAAAATACACCAATATAGAATTGTTTTTTTCTGAAGGAGTTTAATTAAAACAAAATGTTAAAACAAAACTAATTTTCTTTTCTCTTTTTGAAAATAAAGATGTTATCTTAACTTATCGGACTTTATAGATAAACATAGTACGTTTTAATTTCAAGCATACATTTTCGTTCCATTAATAACAAAAATGAAGAAACAATAACGACACACATGTAAATGTGCACACATATAGAAAGAACAGCACTCTATTTCGAAACACTCCCAACGAGCATCATTTGTTTTTTTATGGAGTACTTCAATGCCATGTTTACGGTAACTATTCATTTCAAATGTTCCCCTGTCCAGATGCAAACCTATCATATTGTAAGTTTCATTATACACTTATGATGAAATGGCAAGACTTTTGATATGACATGGCGTTTTTGAGTGACTTTATAATCTGCTAACTACCTATTTATTTTGTTAATTAAGCAGTGGTAAAGGCGGATGAGATTTGATTTTGAAATTAACAAAGAAAAAGAAAATACATACAAGGTTATACAATCAAACCGAGCCTACAACATTTTCGTTTCTGTTGTGTTGAGCGACCTGTGGAGTTTCCACTTTCTATTTTATTAACCTTTTAACATTTAACTTTCCATCAAAGGAAATTAGCATTTGTGCAATGCACGCTTTTCATGACAAGGAAATATGATTCTAAATACAATGGGGTTTATTACCACCACCTGCTTGGTATTTTTAAAGCTATTGTTATTCGTAATAACTTATATATTAACAAATAAAGGTACCTTACAAAGTTTGCTATGTAGTTCCAACAGCGAAATTGTAACAGGTCATATTGAAGCACATCTGCATAACAATATTTACTGTTTTGTCTGTCTGCCAGCCAACCTGTAGGTTATGCCGCCATTATCGGCGTGCTTAGAAATATCGTCTTTTCTTTCTGTCGCCATGCAGGTTTTGCAAAACTGATAGGATAAGACAAAACAAAGACAAAAATAAGAAAATTGTCTTTATGTCTTTCTGTCGTTCTATCATGGTCAAAAGAAATGAAACAATAATGCAAAGGAAATCAACAAAGTACGTTGGCAAGCCATTAAATAGTTAAAGTTCGACGGACAGGAACTAGAATACTGAGGACATTTCACCTAAGTGCCTGCAACATTTTTATTTTGTCGTACTTGGCGATCTGTGTTTGTTGTTTTTGCAAATCGCATTGACATTTCATTAACATAGAAATAATTCTTGTTGTATACGAAATATCCAGCGAAAACTGTTTTGTTCATTTAAATATCTGTATTTGAAATGAACAAACAATGGTTTATTGTTGTCTCTGTGTAGATATTTCCCTGAAATAATGCAAAAGTAGACAGTTTTAATAAATACAGACGTAGACGTAGTTAGAACACGATTTAGAGAAGTTATTTCCTTAAATACGTTGAAAACATATTTTACTAGATACCAATGTTGTCTAAAAATATAAAAAAACCCCGAAAAATATAGCATTATATAACAGCTAATTTAACAAAATATGATTTACAAAAAGTTTGCAAGCGATAGCAGGTAATCAACAGCGAGTTCAGAATTATGACCGTTATATAACTATTCGCTTCCATTCGATTCCATCAGAGGCTTGTAGTAGTTCTGGGACGAGAGTGGTTGAAGCGATGTTTCCTGTCTTATCTTTTGTTTGTATGTGTAGTTTCATTTTATCTAGGCGTTGAAATAAACTTTCTTATAACTATATATAGCCATAACTTTACAGTCACGTGTTTTCGTGTCGTATCAACATGTCCAAAGCTAAAGGTGTTATTTTACATGTTCTTTTACATGTTTTCGTGTTGGAAAAATATGAACAATTTCAATATAGTTAATGTAAATATAAAAGTAACTGCACCTTACTTTACATTAGGGTCAAAAGAGTAAACACTTAGTAAATGTGTAGTTAAACTCAGAACAAATGTGTACTGTCAGTAATGAGACTGGGGAGAGTTTGAAATAAGCATACAGCGTCCTACACAATCTCGTATGCCGTTTTGATATATGTTGCAAATGAATTGCGATTAATAAAACAAAGTTCAAACCAAAGAATCTTGGAGTTTTATTGAACAAAAAACTGTTATAGCACGACATTTTGATAATAATGCAGCTCAACATGCATGGCTAAATTATTATTTAGCCAGGAAAAATTCATCTGATAAAGAGTTTCTATGTTTTAAGTAAATGTCTAAAGATAAAAATATTTTCGTGACAGAGATGAGCATTTTATATTTTTCATTTTGACACGAAGTCTACACTAATATGGTAATACTGACTTCCGGACAATGCCAGGTACTATTATCATTCCCGTATTTTGAATAGTAGTTGTACCACAATGTTTAAAAAAATAATAATAAAATGGGGTAAAGTAAAAATCGTTAAATTGCCAAGCATTGTACTAAAGACGATTTCAAAATCTGACGACTAAAGGTATGATTTTTTAACTATTGTAAATAGTTGCGACACTGTACTGTAAGACGTTACAAAAATGACTTTTATCTTTTATCGCAGTAGAACAATAAACGCACGTCCCGGTTCCAAATAGCAAACATTTGATAAGTATTTGAATTTGCTTTAAACATAAAATTATAAGAACATTTTTGTCAAAGTCGATGACTGTAATTTACCATTCTTACCTAGCTTACTTATCACAAAACATGATTCCAGATCAAGCAAACATCTCCAGATATACTCGAATACCTGGATTTACTTCGTTACAAAGTTCGACACGTACGGAAAAATATGAGAGGGGGAAACTGAATTTCGGAAATTTCTTTTGATAGTTCGTCGAAAAGTCACGACTCTTTATAACAGCATTTATGAATCATAAACAATAAAAATAAAAGAACATAATACAATGTCTTTTTGCACAAACAAAAAAGCGTCATCCATATGCATGTATATGAGCGGTATTGCAACACCTAAAATGGTAAATAGACCGAAACGACGCGCTGGCCAATAAGCTGTCAAAATACAAAATGGTTTGATAATTTATACGGTTTTATGGATTGTATGTCGTGTTATGCTGAAGAATGAGTTGACAATATGCAATCGGGTGTTACAAACAGTACAGTCATGCTTCAGTTTTTAAGGTCGACAAAGCCCGTACTCCTTGCATGGTTTGTCTTTTAAAATCGATATCAATAATGATGAGACAAAGTAATGCTTTTGTTAAGATAAATGAACTGTATGAATAACGCTGTGTTTTCCTTTGTCCTGTTTACTTTTCCCGAAATATTGATATGCTTTTTCTTTTATTTTAGATTAGAAACCTACCCTATGCCCTCTTTACACAAGGGAACAAACACCGTTTGTCAATCATAATCCTGTCCATGTCTTATAAATGCAATAGAAAAATTAAGCTATGTTACCTGTTTTAAATGATGACAACGTCATGCATTTGACAGTTCTGAAATTGTTTTTTGAGATTTTCTCATAATTCTTGATATTTTCCCATATTTTGACGCATATATACTGGTAACATTGTTCTCTTTCCAGCAACAGATTTCTGTGAGCTTTAACTTTTATAACAATGTCGTCTGTTTATTGACAAGCTTCACCACAAAAACATGACACACATTCTCTAGGGCATTAAAATATTTGATAATTACACATTTTTCTTTACAAAGTGCTGACCCTTGCACCATTTATGCATTTTCATTACATGCCTAAAGGTAAAAAGCGCATTATTTCCATGCACAGTGAATATAAAACACACAATAAATCGACTTTGTGTAACTAAGTACAAAGAAGCGGACGGTCTACTACTAGGCTACCGAGGCGATTGAGGCCGCTGGAGGAAGTATACTATTGCTATGGTAAAAACATACAGACACTAAGATTGCTAGTATGGATTTGTTCTTCTGCAGACAACATGGCTTTTATTCGGTTCGTTATTGCGTCAAAATTACTAGGAACAAAAGCTCATTATAAATATTGAATTTATATTCAATTTGCTAGGCCTGCTTTCTCCTACAAATTTATTATCTAATAACAGAGTACGTTTTGGAAAACTTTGTTTACAGGTTTGCAGTAACAGATTGACCTTCTTCAAATTCATGATAATTAATTTTAGTTAAAGCGAGCTGCAACACCGCCGTTAATTATGTATCTCAGTGACGGTCAGTACAAACGAAAAGGATATCCTAAATAATATACATATCAGGTTTCTACAAGTAAAAAAAATTGTTGACATTATACTGGACAAAGCGTGATTATTACTTGTGTGTTTTAACGTTCTTTCCGTGTATATCTGCATGTCGTCTGCTAATAAATATAAAATCGTAATATGAATACGTTATGAGATGTGTCTATAAAGGCGGTGGCATGTAAATACATACGCACTTTAAACAAGCTCCCTCTGTTGGACGTACGTTACAAATCATTACATACAACGATGCAGCTGGATATACCAAAGCTTTTTATTTTATTTGCATTGGTAGCAAGTGTTGCCAGTGTGCCTGAAGAAGGATGGAGAGAAGTTGGTGTAAATTTAAAAAGGGCCATTGGATCTGCGTCCTCGGCGGCAGCCCATCTTGGTGTTAAATACAAAAGCATGTTGAAAGCATACGATAACGTAGATGTAAGTAAGAGAAAAAAAGAATATTGCTGCACGTATTAGTATTGTTCGGAAAATTCTAATAAGTGCATTTTACAGCGTTTTCACATTGTTATATATGCATGTTGTTGTTTTGTTCCTTTTTAAAGGAAGTTGCATATGGTGCCACGGTGTATTTGTTAAATGTTAGTAACTTTTCAATATCAGTCTCTTATGATTTTGTTAAATTAGATATTACAACAGCTTAAACAACACATGTGATAGTCGCTTACAGTTTTAATAACAACAATATCCTTGTTTAAAATGTATAACTTTCGTAAGGTAAGAATATATATTTAATTATTCCATTTTGTATCTTTCACCCTTTCATATCCATAGAAGTGTTATTATTATCAATTGTACGTTTCAAGTATGGACTTGGACTTGGACATGAATAGTATATATCACTGAGATCGAGTTTTTTGTAATGTCATGGGTTTCCCAACACTGTTATGTTTTCAAATTTTATTATATTAGGGTTAACAAATCTCAGAGCCACTCTTTTAATGTAGCCGATTACAATTATGTACATTTATGCAAACCTCAATGCTCCTTTCACGTTACAATAAGTGAAACGTTTTCTGGCGATAATAGTGGCGTTAATAAGGTGCAATCAAAACATTTTTCGTTTTATATTTGTTTCAATTTGTTAAAAAAAAAAACAAAGATGCAAGTTCACCAATACTATTGGAATTTGTACGGATATTTGTATTTGCTTATATTCATTTTGAAATTCGTCTTAAGAGCTGAGGGCGTTATATACAACATAAAAGCATCATGATCTGTTTAGAGATTTTGTTTAAAAACATCACCGCGTACGAAATTTCTGTCTTTTTTAGTACTTGTCTTTTTTATGATAAGTCCAGTGATTTTGGGTGACCATGCAATCGCTGATAAAGTGCTTACTTCCATTTATTTATTAGTATTCTCTGAAATTTAAGTTTTCGGATATGTCGAATAAATAAGAATTAAACATCACTTTACACTGAACGAACTTTTATCGATAGCTTTTCTGTAAAGACTAATACTTTTTGCATACGAAACTAGCTTTTAATTTAAACTTTACAATACGCTGAGCGATTTGCAGTCAAGACATAATTGCATATGAAACAAACTTTTGATGATATACTAGTACTTTCGGTAAAAACTCAGGATTTA
The DNA here is from genome assembly GCF_021730395.1 of Mercenaria mercenaria. Taxonomy (NCBI): domain Eukaryota; kingdom Metazoa; phylum Mollusca; class Bivalvia; order Venerida; family Veneridae; genus Mercenaria; species Mercenaria mercenaria. Next base: position 42,473,271 of record NC_069378.1, read on the forward strand.
TGGTATGTTATGTGAATTTTCATGATTCATGATTATTATATTAAATGGTTTGTTGAGAAAACTTCATTGAAAAGAAATTGCTGTTTTTGTTGAATTTTAAAGCTTTATATTGTGAATCTATAGTTAGGAATGTTTTCTGCATATTAAGCATAAATTTATTTCCTGCATTTTAATGCTTTTCATGTTTCATATTACAGAATGTCCCAGGCTTCGAGTTCTATTGGGTATTCTTTAAAGCAGCATCCGTGAAAGGAGAAGTAAGTATACATAATTCAATTTAAGTGAACGATTTTTACATTTTTTTTATTTAACAAAATAAAAATGTGTTTTTCAACGTTTTTACTAAAAAAAAATCATTTTAAATTTCATCGCAAAACCAAAGATTACATGTTTTCTTCTGGCAATCATGGCATTTTAGACTTTAGAAGCTTATTTCAAGGAAGCGTATCTCAAAATTTTCTTTTTATTTGTTCATTTCATTCAGCCTCTAGATTGTGAAGGAATAGTTCTATGGACAGGGCTTAAAAGGATAGTGAAACGTGCAAGTTGTAAACCATGTGCCACAGGGAAGATACGTTGATGATGCATGAAGATATTTTTCATGTGGAACCAAACTTTGTAACTATGTAAATTTTGATGTGAACACGACAGGGACAATTTATGATGTCATTGAAATTGCAAAAGGAATTTTAAAACATACTTGTACCTAGAAATCAAAGTTGAAGAATAAAATTTGTAAATTGATTAATCATTTATTTATATTAAGTTTTCAGAATAGTAACGTTTACAAATATTACTAAAAATAAATCTGAAATACTTTTTTCACCAAAGTTCTTAATTAATCATTAAGTTTTCAGAATAGTAACGTTTACAAATATTACTTGAAATAAATCTGAAATACTTTTTTCACCAAAGTTCTTATCAGAAAAAGAGATCTCATGAATGGCATAGGCAAGTTCATGTAGCTTTACTGAGATTCTTCAGTCATGTTTGGAATCAAATGGCAAAGAAAACACTTTTTGCATTGACCATACAGGTTTATGCAACGTCGTCAAATTGCAATAGAGAGAAGAGAAATCTCACTCTCTATATATATGTTCTAACCTTCTGTAAAGTTGCACAGTAATATGAGCCGTGCCATGAGGAAACAAACATAGTGGCTTTGCGACCAGCATGGATCCAGACCAGCCTGCGCATCTACACAGTCTGGTCAGGATCCATGCTGTTCGCTTTCAAAGCCTATTAGAATTAGAAAAACTGTTAGCGAACAGCATGGATCCTGACCAGACTGCGCGGATGCGCAGGCTGGTCTTGATCCATGCTGGTCGCAAAGCCACTATGTTGGTTTTCTCATGGCACGGCTCATATGATTTTTAAACCCTTTTTAAAATACCAAGACAATGTCTGAAGCATTCTTAAATATGTTGTTATTTTAGATTTTATAATTAAATTGTACATGTTTCGGAAGAAATAACTAAGAAAGATACTATGCACCATGACAAAATGGGGTCTTGAGATCATGTTCGCTGTTTTTACAAAAACAAACGGAAAACTTTTTTTATCATCCCATCAAACATTGTAAATAAAGGTAACGACCAATACTGTCAAGATCAAAGGACAATGAATATGGTTAAACAAAATGAGCGGTTCAAATCCCATTTATGCGAGGCTACTTCAGCAGCTTAAGGGTCGGACTCATAATACCCGATTTGCGTAGGGCCACGCAAAGTATGTCAGACGAAGTTCATGCCATATCTGATGTTTCAACAATATGATTGAAAAATATCTCAAAATGTATACGATAAAATCATAAATTGTAATATTTGTGTTCTGTAATATGTACCCGCGTTCTACAAGAATTTGTAAATAGCAGGTTAAGATCCAGATCTACAATCATCGACAGTGGTAGCACAAAGATGAGCATACTTATCTAAACTGTGCGAGCAGCAAATATGAGTGTGAGTTGAGTGCATTGCCCATGTATAATAAAGTCTATGAAGTGAATTTCATGACATAAGTGTTTAACTTGAGTCTTGAAATTAAACATTTGCTACATAATCAAAGTTCATCAAGTATCATTGTCCAGCACTTGTAGAAACGACAGCATATCCAGCATCTGGCTCCGTCCATATAAAAAACATGCGGTAGAATATTCATCCTCTATGCAGAAAGATCACTTCCATATATCAATAAAATTTAAATTTATATGAAGATCCTTTGGAAGTAGAGAATGCGAACAAGCAAAACAATAGCAGACTCGATTTGACTGAGTCTGTTCATTAGAGTTAATGCAATGTGACACACCTTGCACACCACTAAGCAACAACAGCGATTTTAAATAGACTCCATGATCCTAAAGCAACGAGTAGCCCTGGTCCCTTTTGACTTACGACGTTTGCCTTATGATTTGTGACTTTTGACTTATGATTTATGATAATTTATGACTTTTGACTTATGATTTGTGACTTTTGACTTATGACTTGTGACTTTGACTTGATTTGTGACTTTTGACTTATGATTTGTGACTTCTGACTTGTGATTTGTGACTTATGACTTGTGACGGAATATTGCCGGGCACTTCAACCACGTGACGGTGGTAGATGAACGTTGACAGAAAGCGAGAAATCAGATGATGTACGTTCTATTCCCTTTGTATGAATATTATATTGATAATAATAGATGGAATCATAGATGGAATCCATAAGGGTCTGGTATTGTTTCCATTACCCAGATTACACCAAATTAATAACCTCTAAGTAATGGAAACAATTTAGATAATGTATATTGGACCACTTGTTTTACACGAAGCGTTACGATGCAGCCTAATTGTGTACTTTACCGCATAAATGCCAGTGAAGTAAGATTATCATAACTTTAAACGTTAAGTTCGGCGTCTTATTTGTGATATAGACCTGCGGTCATCCAATTTCGTGAACTTTGAAAAGCACGTTTTTGTTTTAGAATGTAGTAAATAAAATGAAGATGCAGTAACGGTAGTACATTCTCACTGACAGCTGTACTTGAGAGTTATATATGTTTATGTGTACCGGTACTTGTGCAGCAAACTTCCAAGAATTGAAATATCTGTGTATTAATGTATTAGAACATATTTTGAAATGAGTTATTCAAATACATCTACAAAACTTCCAGTTTTTTCCTCGTTTCTTCATGATTTTTTATCAGTAAACTCATTCTAATATTTTTTTGATCCGACGAGATTTGTTTCCCTTCGACTGTTGCGTGACAGATGGTACAAGTTGTTCAGTTGTTCTAAGACTGTAAGTAGATTTTACACGTGTTTATAACAGATAATTACGACGTGTAGATTTTTGATCTCTTACAAATATAGAAGCGAGTTGATCGCACTATTAACTTAATGTGGAATAAAAGTATAGGAGTCATTTAAAGTAAATTTCGGCAATGTTTTGAGATTTTTAGCATACGTACACGTGGACATACACGTTTTCATATCAGCAGTGTTACTGCGAAATGGTTTATAACAATTTTAACAACAACAATGGCTTGTCCGTAGAAGTGCTTATAGCATTTCAAACCTTTAAATTACTGCAAACTATGCCATGAAGAAATCAACGCGATGATAATAGTTCATTTAACTTGACAATTTTAGTATTGTTCATACTTTCGACCTTCTTGTATCAACGAGAAACGAAATGCTATTTCAATCAGTCCAACACACCAATGTTTTTTTTTTCTATAATAACCTTTTGTTAAACTTTTATATAATATCAATTTCGTTTAGAGTTTTAAGCTGTCATATATAATATCTAAAAAATACTCAAATATAATGAAAATTTATATCATATCTAAGCAAATAATAAGAGAAATCCAGACGAAGCCAATCCATAACATACTGTTGGTAATTTTTAACACATGGTGCAAGTAATTATCGTATGTACATGTATTACACAACAGAATATATTGAACTCGGCCTTAAAACTATTCCACCCAGAGGGTGAGCTATTTAGCCCATTGATTCGATTTTTCTCTTTATCTTCAAATCGTCAAGTCGTGTCCAATTGGATTCGCAATAAGATATGTGAATCAGTGCAAGCAGAACAAATACAGAGAAAAAAATATGTCGACATTTCAGTTAATACGATTGTTCATTCTTGCGACTAGCAAGTTTCAAAGTAATAAGTGTATTTTATTTACCATGTTAGCAAAACTTACAGAAAACAATGAGATAAAGAACGTAAATATGGCCAAAAACCTTGAACATTTTTTCCCGCTTGCTGTGTAGAAATATTCTGAAAATTGTTAATCTTATGGATATAGGTTCAGCAAAAGCTGCTTGTTATTTAATACATGGCTTCAAGAGTAAGACGTAACATGAACTGAGAAAAAAGGTACGTGATTTCCTTATAAACAAACTCCGTGTGTTTGAATGTATTCGTTTTTCAAAGTTTGGCTTTAAATGTATTAAGGTAATGGTAAGTTCAGCAGAAAATGATAGCGACTCCGCCTTTGATACACATGGATATAGACATAACATCATGGTTGTAGGATAAAATAATTGTAGACTAAAGTTTCGATCAATTTAGAGTTTTATTCACCAACCCGAAATACACATTGGCCTTATTCTGGCGGACTGGTTTACGTACTGGTCAAATATCACTTCCAGGCACCGTACCGGAACTTCATACTGAATGAAACATACGATTGTAAGGTTGTTAAGTACACGCTCTAAGTAGTAAAATAACTGCAATTAGTCCATTTTAATAAAAAATCTTCTTCAAATTAATTTTTATACAGAACTTTATGTATCTCTATTGTGTGGCAGCATATCCGCTAGGAAACGTTTTAGCAAGTACACCTCAAATCAATTTGACCAATATTTGACATAGTAAAAGCACAAAAATATTGTATATGTTATGATTGATTTAACAGTTCATTTTTCTTTTACAAACGTTTTTACTTACTTTTGGAAGTAAATTGTTTTTATTGATTTGTCTGTCAACCAGCCATCGTGTAGATCTGATTGATGCAGTGCGACAAAACCAAAGAATATATATGCATTTGTCGCAAACAGCGTCTTGTCATTCTGTCGTTGGTGCAACAGATTGCGGTAACGACTATAGAAACGAGACATCGACGCAACGAAAATCAACAAAGTGCATTGGCAAGCCATCAGATGGTTAAAGTTCAAAGGACAGAAACTAGATGTACTGAGGACGCCATTGAAATGGATTACATAAGGTCGGATATTTGACCTAAGTACTTGCAACATTTTTGTTTTGTCGTGCTGGACGAGTTGTGGATTTTTAAATTTTAAGGTACGATGTGTTTTTTCCTTTTTTTGCAAACTGCATTGAAATTTTATAAAGTTTAACATAGAAATATTTCTTTTTGTACATAAAATATATCTTTATTTTAAATGAGCAAACAATGGTTCATTGTTATCTATGTGTAGATATTTTACTGAAACAATGCAAAACTAGACAGTTTTAATTAATACAGATGTTAGTTAGAACACGATTTAGAGAGAATATTTCCTTAAATACATTGAAATTATATTTTACTAGATATTAAACTTTGTCATTGCAATATAAAAAACGAATGCATAATATTATATGATCTAACTTAACAAAATATGAAGTACATAAAAGAATGGAAGTGGTAGCAGGTAATCAATAAACTCTGATATCCAAAAATATATTACAATCAGTTTTAACCATAATAAATTGTATAGTAATAAACTTTTCGCTTCAGTTAATGTTCATTCTGTTCCATTAGACTGAGGTTTGTCAAAGCATCGGGCCAAGAAAGTGAACGTTGATATGCAAGAAGGGAAAAGCATATTTGCTCTTTTGCTAAGATAGACACATTTCTGTGATGTTTTCTCTCTTACTTTTGTATTTGTATATGAAGTAGTTTTTTTCTATGTGTCGAAATAAAATCACTTATAACAATATATAGTCATTACTTTTCAGTCACGTGAGGATAACGAAGTATTTTTTTTCGCACCGTATCAACCCTACAATGTTAAAAGTATTCTAGACCAAAATTTCATATTGAAAGAACATAAAAAATTTCTACATATAGTTAATGTGAATATAAATTTGTTTAAAACACTATTTATTTAAAGCAACATAAACATACCATGTAGAACAAATTTTTGCACGTCAAATGGATTGGAAAACAAACTGATAGCTTATGTAAATTCCTTTCCAAAAATGCATATAAATTGACTGGCGAAAGTGTACTCAACGTGCTATGCATTAGGATAAAAAAAGTGTACAAAAAAGTGTAAACACAGAATAACAATGCATTACCAGTAAAGAAACTGGAAGATTTATTAAAAAGATATCTGGAATGACTTTACATGTTAATGATAAAGTAGCTCTACATGTTCAGTTTAATTTCTATTTACCACATTTAAATGGAATTCAGTATTGTACTAAACACTGCTAAATTACCTCTTTATTTCATACCTTGATAAAAAAATATTAAAAGCAAATATTCACACATCTTATAAATGATGAATGAAAACATTTTATAAATATATAGTGCGTGCGTTATTATGCTTTCACTCCAGTGCCAGAAAAAGGAAAACAATTTATTAATCATCAATGTTTTAACAGAAACCATGATCATTGGATAGGAAACGTTATACTCAGAAACCGGCAGCTCACACTTTTAAGCGCCGCTCAGAAATAAAGAAGTTATGGCAGGTTTTAATTTAACTAAAGTGTGTAGACAAAATGCGTTATGGATGGGAAGTAATCAATATCAACTCCTTGCAATAAGGAAACAGAAGAGTTGTTCCGTCTTATACACAAAATGACATGGATATGTTCGACTAAAGTCCAATTCTAGAAAAATATTGCAGTTCTGAACTGTAAGTTTGGACATTGCTATATGTATTTCAAAATACCGAGAATATATTTTAAATCACACACTATAATACTGACAGACAGAAAGGAAAGCTTTCAATTGGTTAAAATTATATAAATGATTAAATATGTCAATACGCTGTCAATATACGAAAGGAATTGATCAATATATTTGGATTTTATGGATTATAAGACGTCTTATACCGAAGGATGAGTGAAACGTATGCAATCGGGTGATACATAATGTACAGTTACATATTAAAGTTGGAGTCCTACAGAGCTTGTATTCCTTTGCTTTCTGTAATTGATATCAATGAAACAAGCATGAACACAAAGCATGAAAAAAGCTGCTGACTGTGGTATATTCGTTTCGTGGTGGTTAAGCAGAAGGGGATACACTCTCATAAAATAAACGTGCGAAAGAATTTTATTGAAATAGAAAAATTGAATTAATACATCTATGTTTTCTTTTGTCTTATTTACATTTTCCTAAAAGCTAACATGTGTTATTTTATTAATTGTAAATACAGCGTTGAGCTTATTATGCCATTGAAACATTGGAAATTTTCACCTCAGTGAAAATATGTAACCATCTAGTTATATCATATTGAACAGCCTTATGATTTTTTATTTCTTAGAATGATTGTTCTTTCCCGAGAATTGTCTTAATGCACAATAATAGTAAGATGAAAAAAAGACTTAGTATACTAACCGAACTAAATGCATATGTTGCTGAACCTGGACCCTCTGTATTCTAAGCAACAAGGTACCTAATGGAGAAAGTATGCCTTTGGTATGGTAATAATAAACAAACATTAAGATCGCTTGAATTTATTTCATTATTGCGCCAAAATTACTATGAACAAATGCTGGTTAAATATTAAATTTGTTTCCGTTCTCTCTTATCACCTTCAAATTTATGATTTAATGAAAGGCATTAAGCTACGTTTTGGAAAGCGTTAATTACTGGTTTGCAGCAACACATAGGCCTTCTTCAAATTCATGATAATTTAGTCTAGTTGAAGTGAGCTGCAACACCGCCATCAATTAATTAAGTAAGAAAAACTAAAGCATAAATAAAAAGAAAATGTCAAATGATTAACATATCAGGTTTCTACAAGTAAAAACAATGTTGACATCATAATGGACAATGCGTCAAAATCACGTGTATATAATGTGTATGTAATGACAAGGTTGTAACTCAAAGCTTCGTATAAAGACAATGCAACTGCGTGGGAATAAAATATTTTAATGACGTTTTCTGTGTTGGACTTACGTTCTATACCATTACAGAAGATGATGCAGTTCATCAAATTAAACGTTTTGGTTTTATTTCTATTGGTATCAAGTGTTTCCAGTGAGCAAAAGGAAGAGTAGAGGGGAATAAGTGTACTTTCAACAACAGCAATATGGTCTGCGTCCAGGGCAGCTGACCATCTTGGTGTTAAATACATAAGCATGTTGAAAGCATACGAAAAAATAGATGTAAGTAATTATATATATACATATGAAGAAGGAATTTATATAATAAGTTGATTGTCTACCACGTGATAGGCTTGCTCTGAAAATCCAAATACATGCATTTAACATAGAGGATATTTGTTTGATTCAGTGTAAAATTGAAATATCTTTCACGAGTGATCATCAGGTGCAATATTTCCACGAGTGCCATAGCCATGAGTGAAAATGTAAGATAAGGTGTTCTTGGGTGAAAGATATATTCTTTGTAACAGAGTATTGGGAATAACTCCTAAAAACATGGTATGGGATTATGAACCAGGAACAGTTCAATATCGTATCATTTTGTTCAGTAAGATTTTCTATAAAATGCGTGGGAATATCTGCGTTGTTTTATCACGTTGTCGTCATTTTCATTTGAATTACACGTTTTGGGACCGTAATACTTTTATGCTTTGCCATAGAACGCGCATTATATAAAAAGGTGTTTGAACAACGTGAGCTCGAGTATCATTTTGTAAAGAAATGTTTACACTCATGTTAAAACATCTCTACCAAGTGACAAGAATAGCCGTTGTATGCTAGAATGACGATTACAATATATTATATTGCGGAACTATCTCTATATATCCATAAAAACAATCAGAGAATTTTTTCGTTTTAAATTTGTTTCAGTTTAAAATTTCTTCCATATAAGCAAAATGTCTTGGTCCTTTCGTTAAAGGTTTTAAGCTTTAGGATATGTGCTGTGAAAACATCACTCTTTACGAAACTAACTTTTGATGTACTGTACTAGTCCTTACGCCCGCTTAGCTCAATAGGTAAGAGCGTTGGTCTACGGATCTCGGTGTCGCGAGTTCGATCCTCGGGCAGGGCGTATGTTCTCCGTGACTATTTGATAAACGACATTGTCTCTGCTATCATTAGTCCTCCACCTCTGATTCATGTGGGGAAGTTGGCAGTTACTTACGGAGAACAGGTTTGTACTGGTACAGAATCCAGGAACACTGGTTAGGTTAACTGCCCGCCGTTACATGACTGAAATACTGTTGAAAAACGGCGTTAAACCCAAAACAAACAAACAAACAAACAAACAAAAAGTCCTTTCGCTAAAAGTTTAGAATTTATGATAATGTTAGGTGATTTGCATACGAAACTAACTTTCATATGTCTATGCTATGTAAAGATTGATGCCCAATGATACATTCTGTTATTTGCACTGAACATTTCATCGCATATGGAGCTAATTTGTTATCTCGTTTTCGTCCTTTCCTTGAAGTTTCCGTCGTTATGAAAATGTAAGTTATTTGCTACTAAATCACCCTATTTGATATTTTCTGTATCTTCTTTTTATGATACTTAAATCATAAGATTTGTTCTTAAAACTTCATGGAAAAGAAAATGCTGATGCATATAAAATCTTTATAGTACGTTAAATGATTGTCTATGAGGAAAGATTTCTACATATTTAGCTTATTTTTATTTCATGCATTTTAATATTTTTTGTGTTCATTTCACAGACAGGCATAAACACATACTCCTATTGGGTATTCATCATGGCAGAGTCTATAGAAGGAGAGGTAAATATACATACTTCAAATTAGTACTTTCAGTTCACAAAATAACCTACTGTTTTTCAGCGTCTTTACTGAGATTAAAAAATCCATTTTAATATCATTGCAAAACCAAAGGTTATACATCAGTTCAATAAGTTTTCTACCAGCAATTATGGCAAGGCAGACATCAGAAGCTTATCTCAGGGATGCACGCCACTATTTCACTATATATTTGTTCGTTTTTCTTTCAGCCTCAAGAATGTCAGGGAAAAGTTTGGTGGTCAACTGAAGGTGGAGTGGAAGTTACCAGTGCAAGTTGCAGCCCTGTTGCATATTAAACATATGTTTATTGCTATGTCAACACGACAGGGCACTAAAATGATGACATTGGAATTGCAAAAGGTATTTTAAAACATATCTCTGAAATCATAGTTGAAAAGCAATATATGTAAATTGGTTAATCATAATGAATATTCAGAACTGTATCGTTTCCTGATTTACTTATAGTTATTCTGAAATACTGTTGTTATCAAAGTTCTGATCAGAAGAAGATATATTACATGTATAAATGGCAAGTTCACGTAACTTTAAACCGTGCTGATAATGCATTTTAATTATGAAATTATACATTTCTAGGACATACATGAATGCTAAATCAGCATAGGGTGTTTTTTATATAGATTTCCATCAATGTTGTTGAATTAGACCAGAGTAAGTCACTGGGAGATTCTTCAGCCAAGTTTCATTCAACCGGCATCGTATTGGAATGATAAGAAGAGAAATCTCAGCAAATAAATATATGCTATTCTTCTGTACAATTGATACTTTATTGCATAGATGAATAGTATCACAGTAAAATGACTGTTTTAAACATTGAGACCATGTTTGCTATTTATACAAAAACAAAACTAAAGCTTTATTATATAATCCTATTAGCCTTTTAAATAAAGGCTAAAGTCAGTATTGTCAAGGACGAGGGACGATGAACCTGATAACCGAAAAAGAGCGGTCCTATCCTAATGCATGCCAGGCTACATATGCAGGTTTGTCTTAAGTGTCGGATGCTTAATACCCAATTCACTTAAATTATGCCAGACGAAGAACAGACCATTTCTAATGTTTCATCCAATATATTTGAAAAAGCTCTCAAATATGTATAGTCTGTATAGTTACGATAAGTTCATCAATGGCATAATTTCTGTTGTGTAACCTGCACCATTTATAAATGGCTGGTTAAGATCTAGATCTGCAATCATCGACATATGATACCACAATGACGAGCGATACTCATCTAAACTGTGCTAACAGCAAATATAAATGTGAGTTAAGTGAGAGACTCATATACCACTGCCCATGTATAATAAATTTTATGCAATAAAGTTCATGTCATAAATTGCACCTTGAAAATGAATATTTTCCACATAATCAATGTTCTTCAAATATTTTTATTCAGCACTTGTATAAATGAAAGCATAGGCTGCACCAGACCCTGTCCATATAAAAACCAAACGGTAGAATATTCATCCTGAATGCAGAATTAGATCACTACTAAAATAAATTCTAAACGAAGATCCGTTGGAAGCAGAGAATGCAACCAAGCAAAATAATAGTAGACTCGGTTTGACAGGGTCTATTCATGAGAGGTAATGGAATATGTAACACCTCTCACGCCCCCTGGCAACGGGTTAAGCGGAATTCTATTACAGTGATTTTGAATAGACTCCATGATCCCTAAGGGCCAGAAAATATAATAACAACACTGAATTTAAGTACGAAAAAACTTATTACAGCCGCCACAAGGCACTTAAAGGTTGTTGTTGTGATAGTAAATAAAATCTGTATACAGATCCTTTGAAAGTAGAGAATTTATGAATCATTTAACATGAGCAACTCAGACCATATAAGGGAACATCATTGAAGCAACACATTCTGTATCTCGGTCAAAACGAAAAAGGAACATGGTGACAATGTAGGAAAAACAAACGTCAACGGGCTTAGCATTCTGACTATTTATCGCATCTCGCACCGCTGCATAAAAGGTAGTCATTAACCTGTCATCTGTACGTCTTACATGAGGTATATAATGAAAGCAGCGCTGTAATTATTGTTACCTGAAATTAATAAGACTTGAAGTATGCATCTCAAGATGCACGATTTGGGCCCAGGGGGAATTCAGACTGTAACAGATACTATGTATCCTTCTCTTTATATTCAACTGCCACGATCACTTGAGCCCCACAATTTCACTATATTGTACAATAACATAAAAGTCAATAGAGGAGACAGGGGAACTGTCGGGCCTTAATTCTTCAGCGGTAATTTTCTGATTTTAAAAGAAAGGCTAAACCTGCGTAAGGTTTGTGCACGGTGTATACCGCATTTATTGACCCCTGAGCAAAAGAGGGAGAGGGTAGAAAAAGCTTCCGCCTTGGTCGTCAAATACAAAAAAACAAGCAATGTATGCGTATCAAAGAAATCGTACAGGCGATGAGACGTGACTGTACGTTTTTGAGCCTGACAGTAATGAGAATATTAAAATGTGAGTAGGCGAGAATAACGAAAGGCCCGTTATTGCTCGGCGGAGCAGAAGCGTCAGGCGGGTTATGTGACTCCGATGGAGTTGTGGCTCGTGTCCCTGTCCCTGAACACAATAGCGTTACTGGTATATTTTACAAAGAATATGTCCTCTCTGTTGTTCTTGACCACTTTCCAGCAAAGCGCCCAAGGAAAGGTGCGTGTGGCATCAAGCTGCAACATGACAACGCCTTGGCCTATCGTTCAGCCGTAATACAGAAATACTTCAAGAAGAATTATATTGAGGTTTTACCACACCCACCATTATAGCCCTGATATTTCCTCTTGTGACTTTTGGTTTAAATCAAGCTTAACTGGACGCCTCTTTACCAGGTATAAACAGTTTACCTAAAGAGCTCTTCAAAAATGCATTTTCTTTCTAAGTGGCTTTTGCACTGGGAAACATGTGAACAGTCAGATGGAGATTGCTATTTAAGGTATCACATTTCTTGGAAAATTACTGAGGTTTATATAGCCCGCCACTGTTGCCACTACTTTTCAAACGCTCTTCATATATCCGTGTTTATTTCAGACAGTATCAATTTTAACGTCGCTTTCATTTTCTGCTGAATTGAGATTTCATCGCCTCCGGTCGCACAAATGAACCTGTTACAGAAGGGTATTATATAGAAGTAAGGATGAAGATTGATTTTCAGAACAATTACCATTACCTTGACACATGTTAAGCTAAACTTTGAGGAATTAACACATTCAAACAAAAGGAGTTTGTTGAAAATAAACGTATGTTTCCCGATAATATTGTCGAGAAATATGATTCCGAATAAAATTGGGTTTGTTACTTTCGCTGTATATTTTTTGTAAAGGTCATATTGAGGCACAACTACAAAAAATATTTACTGATTTGTCTGTCAACCAGCCATCATGTAAACCTAATTAATACAGTGCGACAAAACGAAAGAACCCATATGCTTTGGTTGCAAACAGCGTCTTGTCATTCTTGTCGTTGTGGTGGTGCAACAGATCGCGATAACGAAAATAGGAAAAGTCGATATGTCGTTGATGTAAGAGTGACTAAAACGACATAAAGACAAACCAAATATTTTAAGCCACAAACTTGACATTCGTTTTAACGTTTTTCATTCGTTGTTGCGGGAGGAAAAGAGTGACACAACGGCTGAATAGTAAATAAAAAATGTTCTAAAAGCAGCATAGCAGTATATAGAACGATCTCTTCTATGATATTGTTTTCTTTAACCTATGCCAGTCTGACAGAGCGGGACGACGCCATTTTTAAGTCGCCATTATCGGCGAACGTACAAATATCGCACTTTCTTTCTGTCGCCATGCAGAGTTTGCAAAGCTGACAGGATAAGACAAAAACAAAGAAACAGACGGTTGGCCTAAGTGCTTGGCTTGTAACATTGTTATCTTGTCATGCTGGTCATTTATGGATTTTCTAGTATTTTTAGGTACGATGTGTTTATAGTTTTTGCAAACTGCATTGAAATTTTATAGGTATAGTTTATTTAAATGAACAAACAATGGTTTATTGTTTTCTGTTTGTAGATTTATTATTGAAACAATACAAAACTAGACAGTTTTGATAAATACGTATGTACATGCAGTTAGAACACGATTTAGAGAGGATATTTCCTGAAATACATTGAAATAATATTTAATTTACAAGATATTAAACTTTTCATTGTAAAATAAAAACGAAATATATAGTATTATATATCAGCTAACTTAACAAAATATGAATTAAACAAACGAACGGAAGCGGTTGCATGTAATCAATAAACCATGAAATTCAAAAATATATTTTTGTTTATTTGTTTTTGGTTTAACGCCGTTTTTGAACAGTATTTCAGTCATGTAACGGCGGGCAGTTAACTAGTGTACCTGGATTCTGTACCAATACAAACCTGTTCTCCACAAGTAACTGCCAACTTCCCAACATGAATTATCAGAGGTCGAGGACGAATGATTTTACACATTTCTACAAACAAAAATCATAACAGCCTGCTATATAATTTCACTGTTCTTGGTAATTATTATTTGAAAAGAGAAACTTGAAGGGTTATATATATTTTGTCAGAACAAAACATTTGACCCTGAAAAGGATAGTGTTCATCTAATAAGCAAAGACAATCATGCTATAAGTTTGATGACACAAGGCCTAAGCATTTCTATAGTTAACGATTTGAAACGCTTTATTATCTCAAGGTCTCTGTGACCTTGATCTTTGACCTACTAAGCCCACATCCGATAAGGTTCATATATAACCAAAGAAAATGATCCTTTAGTGTTAAAGTCTCTGGTACAAACATTCTTCAGTTATTTGGTTGATAAGAAACGATTTTCAAGGTCAATGTAAATATGATCTTAGTTTGTGACTGAGGCACTGTAGTTTTGAAATTTGACCTACTAACTCCATGTGCAAAAGGCATCATCTGTTGATGCAAAGTGTTCTATTTTATGTATGATTAAGTTTGTAGTATGTTTTACAGCCACTAGTTTTTGTGCATCAACAAGGGAGAAAAAAGAACGTACTAGGGGGAAAGAACCAACCAGTCAGTTTCTTCTCCCTTCACCGTCTATTATTCACACATGTAGGCACAAACATTCAGTTTCTTCCTCTATAACTGACTATTATTCACACATGTAGACACAGACGTACTAGGGGGGAAAGAACCAACCAGTCAGTTTTCCCCCTAGTTCTTTTGCATAAATAAGAAAAAAAAACAGTTGTTTTTTTTTTCTCCCTCGTTTATGCACAAAAACTTAGTTATTAGGGAAATTAAACAACAAGGGGTGAGAAAAAACCAACTGGTTGTTTTTTTCTCCCTTGTTTATGCACAAAAACTAGGGGGGAAAACAACTGCGGGGTGGGGGGGGGGGGGGAACCAACTGGTTGTTTTTTCTACTTTGTTTATACACAAAAACTAGGCGGAAAAAACTGCTAGGGGGAGAAAAACCCAACCGGTTGTTTATACCTTTTATACCTTGTTTATGCACAAAACCTAGGGGAAAAAACAACCATGGGGGAGAAAAAACCAACCGATTGTTTTTTTCTCCCTTGTTTATGTACGAAAACTAGGGGGGGGGGAAACAACTAGGGGGAGAAAATACTAACCGGTTGTTTAAACCTTGTTTATGCACAAAAACTAGAGGGAAAACAACCAGGGGTGAGAAAAAACCAACCGGTTGTTTTTTTTTGTTTTTTTTCTCCCTTGTTTATGTACAGAAACTGGGGGCGGGGACAACCAGGGAGGGAGGAGAAAAAAACAACCGGTTGGTGTTTCTCCCTTGTTTATGCACAAAAACTGGGAACAACCAGAGAGGGGGGGGGAACCAACCGGTTGGTTTTTCCCCGGGGAAAAAATCAACCGGTTGGTTTTTCCCCGGGGAAAAAGCTGACTGGGGGAAAAGCTGGGCTATTACACCGGATTAGATTTTGCTCTACAAGTATGTAGTTTATTAGCTGGTCGTGCCACAATACTAAATAAAATTGTCAACATCATATGATATAAACGTCAGTCGTATTTAATCAGGAAGTTTCCGTGCATACTTGCATGCCACTGGCTAATAACAGAAATAGAAAGACGCAGTGTTTTTCCTGCACATTACGAATATACCTTGTAATCAAGTACGTTTCAACTATCTTAGCCAATGCCATACAACCTGTGACGTAAGAAAATTAGAATAGAGTCAAGGATGTCGACAAAATGTATAAAAAAATAGATATATTTTAAAACAAGCGAATTAAAAGGTTCTCTCTATTTGATCAACGTGATAAATTACAACCGGAGATAATGTTGAATATATCAAAAGTTTATATTATATTTGTTGTGTTATCAAGTGTTTACAGTGCTCCGTTAGAAGGTGGGACGGAAATTAGTATAGAATTAAGGAGGGCTGTTGAATCAGCATACACGGCGGCAAAGCATCTTCGAGTTACATTCATTAGAATGTTGAAAGCATACGAAAAAATGAATGTAAGTTATAATAAAAAGCTTATATAAAATGAATAGATAGGCGTCATTCACGTGGTAATGTTAACATATTATAACAAACTATTACATCTTATACCTGTGATATATATGACTATATAATTGTGTACTTCTTTTAAGGATGTTTTACAACGTATATCGAGTCATGATACAAATTTTATTAGGAACTGCCCAATATCTATTTTTTTCTAAAAGTAAACAGTACGTCAAGTATTTAAAAACTAATTAAAAATCCTGGTATGTTATATTCTCTGTCAGTTTTTATAACAATATCATTGTTTAAGGTACATTGCTTAATAAAAATAAATCGTGCATTTAAATTATGGAAAAAATAAAATGTTTTTTTTTTTCACCATCACATATTCAATAAGTATTGCTATCAAATAATTTTATTACGTATGTGTGTGAGCTTGAAAAGTATATTTTGCTCTGCTCAAACTGTCATGCTCTGGATCCCCCTATATATTTTAACTAAGTTTAATAATAATAAAGGTCCCCGACACTTGAGGGGAGGGCTCATATCTTATTAACGTAATAGTAAATGCAGAAATGGTAACCTCTTTTCTATGTGATACGTACGTTAATTTATACTATTGCGTTTTATCAAAACCATTGTTTAAACTACAGCAAACCCTTTATCTGACTTCTGTACAGAAAATAGTTTTGCTAAGTTTATTCTATGCTTTGGAGTTTCCTTGATATGTTTGATGCTTTGCTATGATAACATAACTGCATGCAAAGTTTATTTAGTTTTAAGCTGTATGATAAATTCTGTAAATTATTAATCGCCTTTTTCTGATAGTTTTATTTTTATGATAATTTGAGTTAAATGCTGCAAAATTCACTTTTCTTCGTTTAAGCCCTGTAAAGTGTCTTGCTGTGAACACTTCAAAGAAAACAAAAGAAAATAATATACTGATGATTTGCCCGAGCTTTGAAGATTTAAGCTTTATAGTATGTTAAATGAGTCCCAATAAAAGTTTTGTTTTGCATAAAATTATCTTTAAAACACTTGTTTCATTTTTCAGACAGGCCCAGGCGAGGCTCATTATTGGGTAACATTTATAGCAGACAGTAAAGATATGAACGTAAGTATATACACTTCTAGTTTGGTTTGTAAATAATTTTTTATTTCAAGTCAAGAAATAAATATTATATTGTGTAACCCTTTTCTCATACGAATGTCTGCATGATTTTAAATCACGTCGCAAAACCTAGGTTACAAACCATTACAGTAATTATATGATATCAACTCAGGACGTTTCATATACACACTGTTAAGTTGGTTTCAATACCGCAAACTATTTATTTTTCTACTTTATTTTATTGTAGCGTAAAGAATGTCAGGCAGACGTTCTGTGGGCGTTTGAAAGGAAAGTTACCAGTGCAAGCTGTAGGCCTGTTTCACAGCCAGATTACTAAACTTTGCTGTATATGTGTATGAAGAGAATCAAACGTTGCATGTAACTACGTAAATTTCGATGTGAATGACAAAACCATTTCAAAAAGCAAATTGAAATTGTAAACGTAAGTTCTAAAACAAACCTCTGTGAGCCTTATAAAAAAATAAATATATTGCTCATCAAAAATTTTCAGACTTGTTTTGATTTTCAAGATACTTGTAATATTCTAATCCAAAGCTGAAATGCAATAAACAATCTTCAATTACTTTAAAACTATGCTGCTGATAGAGCTGATTCGATACGGTAATAAATGGAAAATATGTATGTTTATCTTGCCTCCTATAAGTTTCTTGCATTTCTATTGGTCAATACACGTCACGTGGAGACAGGATATATTCCACATCCTGCTAGTACATTTCAGATATGAATTTTGATTTTAGAAGAAATGGCTGCCGCATCGCCGGCGTAATTGAAACAAGTCAGATTAATAATTAGCTCCAGCGAAAGTATCGTTTTCAAGAGTAAATTTAGTGTTTTCTTGCCGTTTTCATTCATTCTACTTAGTTTAGGCTCGTGAAGTTTCACAGAAGTTAGCCGTAAAAGCGGAATAAATCTGTATAGGAGACACGGACGTTGAATTTTTGTTTTAAGTTAAATCATCGTAAAGCAAAGGAATTTTCATATCTGTTACTCAGCAGTTTGTTGTAAGATCATTTATCTACGTGCAATAGGAAATGAGCTGAAAGCCGAAGTTCCAAGACATTTGTGACATCGTGAAATCTGGTGATTTTCGAAAGGATGGTACAGAAAGTTTCTAAACCTTTTGATCTAAGCCAGTTCATAACCTGTATAAATGAGCTTTTGTGTTTTGGGATTTAATCAAAATACATGCCATACAGGTCAAACATTTAAATTCCCATCATAACAAATTAGCATTTGTGTAAACTCATCATTTGTAGCAGTGCCGGCGTTTCATGACAATATTGTCAGGAAATATGATTTTTAATACATTGGAGTTTGTTACTTTCGCTGTATATTTTTGTAAAAGGTCATATTGAGGCACAACTACATAAAAATATTTACTGATTTGTCTGTCAACAAGCAATCGTGTGGACCTGATTAATGCAGCGCGACAAAACGAAAGAACCCATATGCATTTGTTGCAAATAGCGTCTTGTCATTCTGTCGTTGCGGTGGTGCAAGAGATCACGATAACGAAAATAGAAAAAGTCGACATGTCGTTGATGTAAGAGTGACTAAACCGACATAAAGACAAACCAAATATTTTGAGCGACAAACTAGACATTTGTTTTAATGTTTTTCATTCGTCGTTGCGGAGGGAAAAGAGCGGCACGACGACTGAATAGTAAATCAAAAATGTCGTTAAAGCAGCATAACAGTATACAGAACGATATCTTCTGTGATATTGTTTCTTTTTCAACCTTTGCCAGTCTTACAGAGCGGAACGACGACATTTTTATGCAGCCATTATCAGCGAACGTACAAATATCGCCCTTTCTTTCTGTCGCCATGCAGTTTTTGCAAAGCTGACAGGATAAGACAAAAACAAAGCAACCAACAGAAAACTGTCTTTCTATTGTTCTAGCATGGTCAAAGAAACAAGACATCGACGCAACAAAAAATAACAAAGTTAGTTGGCAATCCGCTGGGCATCTGTGGATTTTTCACTTTTTTTTTTAGGTACGATGTGTTTGTTGTTTTTGCAAACTGCATTGAAATTTTATAAAAATAGAAATAATTCTTGTTTATATAAAATACGTGGTAAAAACTGTTTTAAAATTTGTTCATTTAAATATCTTTATTTAAATGAGCAAACAATGGTTTATTGTTATCTGTGTGTAGATGTTTTAATGAAACAATGCAAAACTAGACAGTTTTGATTAATATAGATGTACATGTAGTTAGAACACGATTTAGAGAGGAATTTTCCTTAAATACATTGAAATCATATTTTACAAGATATTAAACTTGTCATTGTAAAATAAAAAACGAAATATATTGTAATATATATCAGCTAACTTAACAAAATATGAATTACTCAAAAGAACGGTAGCGGTAGCAGGTAATTAATAAACCATGAAATTCAAAAATGTATTAAAATCAGTTTTTACCATAATATAATAATATATGCTCATTCTTTATCATAGCTCCGGGATGATAAAGGGAGCGTTGGTATGCAAGAAAGAAGAAAAGCATATTTTCTCTTTTGCTTAGATAAACACATTTCTGCGATGTTTTCTCTCTTACTTTTTTATTCGTACACATAACAACTTTTTTCTAGGCGTCGAAATAAAATGTCTTATATCTATATATAGCCATTACTTTCCAGTCACGTGAGGATAACGTAGTATTTGTTTTCGCGCCGTATCATCCCTACATGTATTCTAGACCAAAATGTCATATTGGAAAAATATGATAAAATTCTACATATAGTTAATGTAAACATAAGCTGGTGAACGTGTACGCACCGTGCTCTGCATTAGGATAAAAAGTGTACACACTTTATAAATGTATAGCTAAACACAGAATGAATGTGTATTGCCAGAAGTGGGACTGGAAGTTTGTTATGGCATGACATTTTAATGATAAAGTAGCACTACATGCTTAGTTAAATTTTTATTCACCGTATTTGAATTGAATTCAGTATTGTGCTCAACACTGTTAAATTACCTCTTTATTTCATAGCTTGATATCAAATGAAAAACAAATATTCTCACATCTTTTAAACGACGAATGAAACCATTTTATAAATATATAGTGTGTGCGTTATTATGCTTTTACTCAAGCGCCAAAAGTGAAAACAACTTATCATCAGTATATTAACAGAAACCATGATCATCAAATAGGAAACGTTCTACTCACCGAGAGCTCACACTTTTATGCGCCGCTCAGAAATAAGGAAGTAATGGCAGGTTTTAATTTTACTGAAGTGTGTAGACAAAATGCGTTATACAAGGGAAGTAATCCATATCAACACCTTGCAATAAGGAATCGGAAGAGTTGTCCCGTCTAATACAAAAATTACATGGATATGTTCGACTAAAGTCCAATACGAGAAAAGTATGGCAGTTCTGAACTGTAAGTTTGGACATTGCTATATATATTTCAAGTCCGAGAAAACATTTTAAATCACACACTATAATACTGGTCATGTGACAGAAAGAAAAGCTTTAATTGCTTAAATTTATATAAAATATTAAAAATGTCAATACGCTGTCAATATACGAAAGGAATTGATCAATATATTTAGATTTTATGGATCATAAGACGAGGATGAGTGAAAAGTATGCAATCGGGTGATACATAATGTACAGTTATATTTCAAAGTTGGAGTCCCACGGAGCTTGTATTCTTTGTGTAATTTGTTTTCTGTAATTGATATCAATGAAACAGGTATGCATACAAAGCATTGAAAAAGCTGCTGACGTGGTATATTCGTTTCGTGGTGTTCAGCAAAAGGGGATACACTTTCATAAAAAACGTGAGGAAGAATTGTATTAAAATAGAAAAATTGAATGAATACATCTACGTTTACTTTTGTCTTAATTACATTTTCGTAAAAGTTAACATTTGTCTTTTTTCCATCTTAGACTGATTAATTGTAAATACAACATTGAGCTTATTATGTCATTGAAATATTGGAAATTTTCAACTCAGTGAAAATATGTAACCATCTAGTTATGTAATATGAATAATTGATTGAACAGCCTTATGATTTTTTATTTCTGAGAATAATTGTTCTTCTCCGAGAATTGTCTTAATGCACAATGATATTAACGTGAAAAAAAATGACTTAGTATGCTTACCGAACTAAATGATTATTGCATATGTTGCTGAACTTGGACCCTCTGTATTCTAAGCAACGGGGAACCCAATGAAGAAAGTATGCCTTTGGTATGGTAATAATAAACAAACACTAAGATCGCTTGAATTGAATTCATTATAGCGCCAAAATTACTATGAACAAATGCTGGATAAACATTAAATTTGTTTCCATTCTCTCCTATAACCTTCAAATTTATGATTTAATGAAAGGCATAAAACTACGTTTGGGAAAGCGTTATTTACTAGTTTGCAGCAACACATAGGCCTTCTTCAAATTTATGATAATTAATTCTAGTTGAAGTGAGCTGCAACATTACCATCAATTATTTAATTAAGAGAAACTTAAGCATAAATAAAAAGGAAATGCCAAATGATAAACATATCAGGTTTCTACAAGTAAAAACAATGTTGACATGATACAGGACAATGCGTCATAATCACGTGTATGTAATGTGTTTCCATATATATCTACACGCCTTATAATTATAAGTATGACAGCGTCGTAACTCAAAGCTTCGTATAAAGACAATGCAACTGCGTGGGATAAAATATTTCAATGATGTTTTCTGTGTTGGACTTACGTTCTATACCATTACAGAAGGTGATGCAGTTCATCAAATTAAACGTTTTGATTCTATTTCTATTGTTATCAAGTGTTTCCAGTGAGCAAAAGGAAGAGTGGAGGGAAATAAGTGTACTTTCAAAGACAGCAATATGGTCTGCGTCCAGGGCAGCGGGCCATCTTGGTGTTAAATACATAAGCATGTTGAAAGCATATGAAAAAATAGATGTAAGTAATAATATAATATATATATATATATATATATATATAGAAGGAATTTATATAATAAGTTGATTGTCTACCACGTGATAGGCTTGCTCTGAAAATCCAAATAAATGCATTTAACATAGAGGACATTTGTTTGATTCAGTGTAAAATTTATATATCTTTCACGAGTGATCATCAGATGCAATATTTCCACGAGTGCCATAACCATGAGTGAAAATGTAAGATAAAGGTGTTCATGGGTGAAAGATAGTTTGATCTTACACAGAGGGCAAACACATTATTTTTGACATCATATTTTGACTATTACCCATTTCTTAGTTTCTTACCACCATTACAATATGAATTTGATATTCACCGTGAAAATACCAGATATATTTTACTTTAAATTTCCGATAATTAACTGAAAAAAATAAATAATGTGACATATTTGCTTGTTTAAATAATATTCCTTTTTATCGTGCCACGGTGTGTATTTGACATTTCCAGGACCTGCTCAATATCTTATCATTTTGCTCAGTTAGATTTTCTATAAAATGCATGAGAATATCTGCGTTGTTTTATCACGTTGACGTCATTTCCTTTTGCATTACACGTTTTGGGACCGAAAAAACCTTTTATGCTTTTCCATGGAACGCGCATTATATAAAAAGGTGTTTGAACAACGTGAGTTCGAGCATCATTTTGTAAACAAACGTTCACTCTCCTGCTAAAACATCTCTACCAAGTGACAAGAATAGCAGTTGTATGCTAGAATGACGATTACAATATATTATATTACGTAACTATCTTTATATATCCATAAAAACATTCAGAGACATTTTGCTTTTTATTTTTGTTTCTGTTTAAAACTTTTTCGATATAAGCAAAACTTGTATTGGCTTATATTCATTTTGAAATATGTCTGGCGTTTAAAAGCGTCATGATAATTTTAGAGACTTCTTTTTTAAACACCATCGCATACGAAACTTCGGTTTTTATGTAATTGTCCTTTCTTTTTATGATAAATTAAATGATCTGAGAGGACCATGCCATCGCTAATGAGGTGCTTACTTTCATTTATAAATTTCAATTTTTTTTCAGAAGATTTAAGTTTTCAGATTTGTCGAACACATTAAAATCAAACATCACTGTACGCCTAACTAACTTTTATTTAGCTTTCCTTTGAAAATTCATACTTTGTAATGAAAAAAAAAACGTGAATTTCTGTGAAAATATAACTGCATACGGACTTAACTTTTATTTGTGTCCTGGTCCTTTCGTTAAAGGTTTTAAGCTTTACGATATGTGCTGTGAAAGCATCACTCTTTACGAAACTACATTTAACTTTTGATGTACTGTACTAGTCCTTTCGTTAAATGTTTAAAATTTATGATAATGTTAGGTGAGTGGTTAAGAAACTATCATGCATACGAAACTAACATTTATATGTCTAAGCTATGTAAAGATTTATGTCCAATGATATATTCCGTTATTTGCGTTGAACACTTCATCGCATATGGAGCTAATTTGTTATCACGTTTTCGTCCTCTCCTTGAAGTTGCCGTCGTTATGAAAATGTAAATTATTTACTACTAAATCACCATATTTGATATTTTCTATATCTTTTTTTTAAGATTATTAAATTATATGGTTTGTTCTTAAAACTTCATGGAAAGGAAAATGCCGCTTTTGATGAATATAAAAACTTTATAGGATTCCTGCATACTTAGCATATTTTTATTTCATGCATTCTAATACCTTTTATGTTCATTTTACAGACAGACATACACACATACTCCTATTGGGTATTCTTTATGGCAGAGTCTATAGAAGGAGAGGTAAATATACATACTTCCAATTCGTATTTTCAGTTCACAAAATAACCTATTGTTTTTCTGCGTGTTTACTGAAAATAAAGAAACCATTTTAATATCATAGCAAAACCTAAGGTTATACATCAGTTCGATATGTTTTCTACCGACAATTATGGCAAGGCAGACTTGAGAAGCTTATCTCAGGGATGCTCGTCAATATTCACTATCTATTTGTTCATGTATTTGTTTTTCAGCCTCAAGAATGTCAGGGAAAAGTTTGGTGGTCAACTGAAGGTGGAGTGGAAGTTACCAGTGCAAGTTGCGACCCTGTTGCATATTAAACATATGTAAATTGTTATGTCAACACGACAGGGCAATCAAATGATGACATTGTTATTGCAAAAGGAATTTTAAAACATATCTCTGAAATCATAGTTGAAAAGCAATATTTGTAAATTGATTAATCATAATAAATATTCAGAATTGTATCGTTTACTGATTTACTTATAGTTATTCTGAAATACTTTTGTTATCAAAGTTCTGATCAGAAGAAGATATGTTATAAATGGCATAGGCAAGTTCACGTAACTTTACACCATGCTGATAATGCATTTTATTATAAAATTATACATTTCTGGGAGATACATGTATGCAGAATTGGCATTTTACATTGAGACCATGTTTGCTATTTATACAAAATCAAAACTTTATTATATAATCCCATTAGCCTTGTAAATAAAGGACATATTAAGTTTTGTCAAGGACGAGGGACGATGAACCCGATTACAGAAAATGAGCGGTTCTACCCTAATGCATGTCAGGCTACATATGCAGGTTTGTCTGAAGTGTCGGATGCTTAATACCCAATTCACTTAAAGAATGCCAGACGAAGTACAGGCCATATCTGATGTTTCATCCAATATATTTGAAAAATCTCTCAAATATGTATACTGTATACGATTAGTTCATAAATTGTAATATTTCTCTTCTGTAATCTGCACCATTTATGAATGACTGGTCAAGATCTAGATCTGCAATCATCCACATATGATACCACAATGACGAGCCATACGCAACTAAACTGTGCTAACAGCAAATATAAATGTGAGTTAAGTGCGACACTCATATACCACTGCCCATGTATAATTTAGTCTATGCAATAAAGTTCATGTCATAAGTGTTAAAATTGCATCTTGAAATTGAATATTTTCCACATAATCAATGTTCCTCAAATATTATTATTCAGCACTTGTATAAATGAAAGCACAGGCTGCATCAGACCTTGTCCATAAAAACCACACGATAGAATATTCATCCTGAATGCAGAGTTAGATCACTACTAAAAATATACTCTATACGAAGATCCGTTGGAAGCAGAGAATGCAACCAAGCAAATAATAGCAGACTCGGTTTGAGTCTGTTCATGAGAGGTAATGGAATGTGCATCACCTCTCACGCGCCCTAGCAACGGCTTAAGCGGAACTCTATTAAAGTGATTTTGAATATACTCCATGATCCCTAAGGGCCAGAAAATATATCAACTTTGAATCCAAGTACGGGGAGACATTTTACACACGACACGGCACTTAAAGACTGCTGTTGTGTTAGTTAATAAAATGTATATGAAGACCATTTGAAAGTAGAGAATTTATAAATCATTTAATATGAGCAACTCAGACCATATAAGATAACATGATTGAAACGACAAATTTTGTATATCAGAAAGGAACATGTGCAAAATGTAAGCAAACAAACGTGAACGGGTTATTATTCTTACTGGTTGACCGCATCACGCACCGCTGCATGCAAGGTAGTATGTATGTCTTACATGAGGTACATAATGAAAGAAGCGATGTAACTACTGGTACCTGAAACAAATTGATAAAACTCGAAGAATGGCATCTCAGGATGCACGAATTCGGCCCAGACCGAATTCGGACCGTAACAGATACCATTTATCCTTCTCGTTTTATTCAATTGCCACGATCACGATGTGTGAATTGTGTACGTTTATATTAACATATTGATACAACACCGTTATATTTCATCATATGACACAAGTGCTGCAATACAAAGGTGTTGATCATCGCTTTGAAGAAATATTGCTTGTAATATCACAGAGACCTGACAAAAATATTTGAAGAAATTCTATTATTGGAAAACATTTCGCCCCTAATCCTAGCATACGTCCTTAACTCAGTTTAGTTAAAGATATTGTGACCTATGCACTATAAACACAAATGCGTCATAATATTCTAGTTCATTATGTGTGTGCTCTTAATATGTTCAACTCGGCACTTTCAATGAACAAAAAAATGATAACAAGGATGCTGAAAATACATAATTACCAAGCTGTCACCTAACGTGAGGTCACAACAAGCGGGTGATCGCACAGTCGTTCACGATGTTCGATAAGAACAGAACAATAGTTAATATATATGTATATGTATAACTGCGAGAACATCCCAGGAAGTCTAATGATTTTCCCCTCACCGATGTTGGTTCAAGCCTCACTCGTTTCGTTAAATTCTTCATGTAAGGAAGCCATCCAGCCAGCTGGCTTACAGAAGGTGGTTGGTTCTATCCTTGTGCCAGTCCGTGATGAAATAAGGCACGGGGGAGTAACTTTGGTCTTCCTCCACCATCATGGGTGGAAAGTCGCCATATCCTTTCCGCAGCCTTAACGTACTAAAACGTATTAGCGTCTGATGGCCCTTTCATGCTTCCGTAGAAACAACATTTATTACACGAAACTTATTTTGAAAATATTTCTGAAGTGTCTAGGTCTGCAGCTCTCAAATACGGTTATATCTTACATCTGAGGCATATACTGACACTCTCAGACAACATCAAAAATGTCATTTCGAGCGATTTGATGAAGTTCCAAAATTATCAATGTACACTTGGTCCGTTACGGACCCCTGTGGGATTTGTGTTTATCCAGAGCTCAAATGTTTTTTCATAGATTAAACGCTGACATGCTGTACTAAAGACCAGGTAATTTCAATTCGTAATAAAGTGCTGAAAATTGGCTCCCCAATAGCAAAAATAAAAAAAAAAACAAACAAAAAACATTTATTATACGAAACTTATTTTGAAAATATTTCTGAAATGTCTAGATCCGCAGCTCTCAAATACGGTTATATCTTACATCTGAGGCATATACTGACACTCTCAGACAACATCAAAAAATGACATTTTGAGCGATTTGATGAAGTTCCAAAATTATCAATGTACCCTTGGTCCGTTACGGACCCCTGTGGGATTTATGTTTATCCAGAGCTCAAATGTTTTTACATAGATTAAACGCTGACATTCTGTACTAAAGCCCAGGTAATTTCAATTCGTAATAAAGTGCTGCAAATTGCTTGAAAAGTCCACGCGCATACATTTAGACGGGGTGACCCCTGCGCGTGACCCCTGACTATCTACGAATCAAAATGCGGCTTTCGTTTTCAGGTTAAGCATTTCTACTTTCATTTTATTTACTTCCGGAAACAGTTGAAGGTCGAGTGACGTCATTTTCTGTGTTGTCAAAAACATACATATGCCTGGCGAGATTGCATAAATATGTGCTGGCCGTCCTAAGGATATGAACTATAATTGTGTTGGTGCGATTTTAAACCAAGCAAACACAAACAAAATACTGGCAAGGGGTACAAATACACAAAAAGAAAGAAAATTGTTAAAAAAATATATAAAAACTTTAGGGCTGGAGGATGTGAAAAGGAATTAGCGTAAACAAGCAGTTTTTATGTACCATTTATTCGCCTATTACTTTAAATATGTATGTATATAAACTGGTTGGAGTAAGATATCTATGAAATTTTGTCTATGATAAATACATAAGAAAACAGTCATTCGCGGTCTCACTGGTGGTCAAGCGACATTTGGAATTTGACAGGATGAAATTTATTGATATTTTTGGGAATTCAATTATTTAACCTGTAATTTCCAGAAATGTATAAATAGTTTCCTCTTTACTGTTTTAAATATTATAAATGACAGATGTAAAACCTTAAGTGTCAGTTATTGCAAAAAGTAGGTATTTGATATCTGAAATTCTAAATAATGAAATGATACTCTATTCTTACTTGTCAAAGAGAGTGTTTGATTTTTTTAATATTTAGTGAAAAGCTAGCCCTAACACGCCATTTCTAAATCATTAGATGACTTGAAGACTAAAGGTTAACACTATTCTAATATAACTAACTTACAGACAGTAGGGATTTGATTCTGTTAAAATGCACCAAGTCTGATTATGTGTATGTAAAATGAATACACCAAATAGCATAGACATAGCATCTTAAACAATATGTGCCATTCATTTAAATTTCGTTGTAGGGAAAATGTTGCCAGGAAGATGTTTTGAGACAATTTCATACGACTGCAGCCATTTCTACATTTTTGAATGAATAATTTTTACAATCATTTCCATGATATGTTATGTCATTTTAAACATATACCAATATCTTTTTTCGAAATCAAACTATAAGTAAAGTATGTTTCAAATCAATCACAGAAGCAATAGACAGACTGAATCAAGCTACAAATTCCAGAAGCGCCCTTGGTTGCGGAGTGCATAGTCTGCGAAGTATACCAGGGATAGACTACTCTACGGCTTTCAGGTCATGCATATCACGGATGGAAAATGCGTTTCTGCTAAAAGTGATATTATATGCGGCAGGTGTATGCAATATGCTTTACTCTAGGCTTATATATATATATATATATATATATATATATATATTTCATATGGACAGTCTAAAAAGTGTCTGAATTCCTCTCGACTTGTTTCTTTTTCAGGTGGCGAACAAGTTTCATAAAGGGTATCGTCTTTCGAATAACAAACGGTGAATTGTGTATTCAAATTGCATAATTGACAGCCTTTAATGTAAAGAATTTACAACAATTGAAAATTAAGTCTAAAAACGGTAATTTATTGAAAAATAATTATGAACCTGCATCATAAATTTACTTTTTCTTCAAATAAATATATCAAGATAGAGAATGTGTCCCAAATATTAATATACACCTGTTCAACGATTGTTCAACTTCAAAAAATAAATATCTTTGGTTCAGCACGCATGTTAACTAGTTTTTTGGGGCGGAGTATCCGCCTAAATGTTAATACAGACTTCCAAAAATCAAGTCATTTCTTAATGCCAAAAGCCTAACAAAATAGTTCGTAAAAGTAGTACTACCTCCTTTACTTAACAAACTTTTTGCATAATTACACTATCATAATTAACTTAACCGAGACATATCTAACAAAGTGTGTATCATATAAAAACAACGCGTTTAATATCGGCAATATTTATTTAAAAGCGCAATAATACATCCTTGTGTACTAAATGGCCGCCAATTTTAATTTGCCACGCCAATATGTGGCAAAAACAGCAAGTACTTCTGTACATGCTATCTTAAAAATTCTTTCGCAAAAGTAAAGTACTTCAAATTCTCATGCACGCCATACTTTTCAATTTGATTTTATGCCACCAACAAAGCAGCAGTCAACATCAAAAACTTAACTTTCCCATGGGAAATGCTATTTTCCCATAGGAATGCGGTCTTTTCCCATGGGAAATACCCTTTCCATGGGAAAATAACTTTCCCATGGGAAGAACATGTGATAACTTTCCGATGGGAAAATGGATTTCCCATGGGAATTTCCCATGGGAAATATATTTGTTTCTTAAAATGATAAATCATTATCTTTTAAACTTATTCTACACTAGGCACATCATAACATGACTTTGGAAAAAGTTATTTGTCATTTTATCATTTTAAAAATTTTCCCATGGGAAACCGTTCCCATATTTTGGCCATGGGAGGACGTTCCTATTGGAATCATTTCCTATGGGAAATATATCCGATGGGAAGACTTTTAAAATATTCCCATGGGAAATATTTCCTACAGGATATATTTCCCATGAAATATTTCCGACGGGAATGAATTCCGGTGGGAATATTTGATATAAAATTAGTCATGTGTACAATTTTCCACAGAAAATACTTTATAAGAAACTGAATATTCTAAACTGAATAATACCTTTTTAGATATGGAAGTCGTCGATACTATCGTTTAAATTGGCATCAAATTGGAATTCTAACACGGTCCGATTTATTTTCCTATTAAACAAAGAAGGCAGAAAACAGTTATACAAAAATCACTGTTCTGACGTCACAATTATTACGTCATGGCGTCAAACGGCATAGCGGCGCGCTGGAAAAGAAACCGATTGACGTGCAAATATTTAATGAATGTCGTCAAGGATGTACTTAAAAATCCTTGGTAACGTGTTAGAATCGAAATAATATATCTCATTCAGTGATTTGCTCTTGAATAAATCATTGTTTGTCGTTCAGATGCGTATTATCACTCGGGCTGCGCCCTCATGATATAATTCCTTCGCATCTGAATTCCAAACAATGATTTATTCGGCGACAAATCACTGAATGAGATATATTATTTCTTAAATAGAGTATGTCAAATGGGAAATAGAGAATGGTCTTGAGTCTTCTACAGGCGATATTTCTTTTCACATTTAATTTAAATACAGTAATGCAAAATTACATCTAAACCACACTGCTGTAATCTGGAGTTACTACTCATACTAACCCTAATAATGCTGGACACGATTGAGTCTACCTTTGCGGCCAGTGTAAATCATGATGAACTTGCACATCCGTGCAGTCTGATCATGATCTGCACTGTTCGCCATTCAGTCGGTATCCTTTTGTAAGCACCCCGTTTAACAGTTCATTGTACTGTCCAAACTAAAAGATGGACAAGTTCATTACAGAAATTCAGCAGGGTAAGGGCTAAAATAGAGTTTAATATTCTCTCTCTTCTTTGTACTTTCTAATGTCAAAAAATCTCAAAAAAGTGAATAAAAATAACACTAGCTTTAATTTAAATCCTAAAGTGAAAAAAGTGTTCATTAATCGTTCTGTCTCATGACGCTACTTCATCAAATAGCTCCTGCAATAGCTTCTGCGCTGGTACTAGAGTGGTTTTCTAATCATATTCATTATGCATATTTCCTATAACCCCTTTTTGTGTTTAGCATACAATTAAAACACTGTGAAACTACAAAAAAAAAAAAAAAACTGACAAAGGCTCTATTGAGTATCATCCTTCATCAAACTCCTGTTCAATTTTTTTTTATCGTAGTAGTGGCCGAGTCTGCACTGTGACAAGGTCGTGCAACAGCACAGTCACGATTAAAACAAATTCACATTAATGCTGGTTTGCTGTCATTATCACATATGAAAATATAGTATTTATATTTATACGCAGATGGTGTACTGAATTAAATCTAAAAAGATATTGCTAATCTAAAATCTTCTATTAAATATGTGTTGTTATTATAATCTGAAACATACTTATTTTGTTCACAAAAGTACAACGTTTGTAGTGTGCGGTCAGTTTGTTTTGTTTTGTTTTTTATCTCTAAATAACACGGAATACATTTTTTTTCGGAGATTACATATTATTTATGCCCAATAAAGAATCAATGTATTCCATATATCGAGGCTTCACAATCAATTTTGAGTTCTTAAATATTAATAAGAAATGAAGCTCAGCATATTCGGCCGAGTTTTGGTAGCGAGAAAATGCGATGCAAGGGTACATATGATTAGTTAAGGATCATGGGTTGAAACGTACTTTTTTAATTTTTTAAGTCAGGGGCTGTGCTCATTTTTACATAATGCACAAAGGAGAGAGATAAAAGGAGGGAATGTCTTCTATAAAAATGGTGGGGGAGGGGGTTTGGAACTCCCCTGCCGAGATATAGTTTTCGTATAAAAACAACCAAAATGTAGATTCCTGGGCGTTTGGAAAGGGCCTCATACGACGCCTCCTATGCGATATATTGTTGTCGGAGGGATAACCTACCGAGTTTTAAAGCACGAAAATGTTGAATTCTGTTAAACGAAGTATAACTGTGAGAATGGCACGTGGGTCCTCCACCTAGGTTTGTTATTTTTCAAACATCCCGCATAAAAATAAATGATGAATTCTGTGCCTGTTTTAGAGGTCTTAGATGTATTTTTCTTGCACACCGGCCTGGCCTTTCCGGTGATTTTACCCATGCCGGCAAAACCCATCTGGCACCCCGCATGCCAGATGACTCTCGTGCTGTTAATGACAACCAGTGGTTCATGAGCTGATAATATATTGTTTATGTTAAAATACGAAAAAAGCAGGTACTTCTCTCCGTTCCTGATAGTATATATCTCGATTCAAAATACGTTAGATTACCATAAGAACATAAAGTTACGCTACAAACGCTAAAACTTAAGTGGAATTTTGTTATTGTGCGTAACGCAAAACATCATGACGTCACTTCTGCTTACGGACGTTAATTTCCCGCGCTCTACTATAAGAAAGAGTGCTACAAAGAAAATATTTCTACCTGTTATTTGTAAAATACGGTATGTAAGAAAAATAATCCGCCAGAATAAAATGCTAACATGTCGACGATATGCACGAAACAATTTCAGTCATATCTTTACGAATCGGATGGAAATATCCGTCCATCGGCCATCTACGCATGGGCAGTAATTCGGCAAGCCTCATTACCGCCCAATGCGCAGGTGCCCTCGGGACGGATATTTCTATCCGATTCGTAAACACATGACAGATATTATTATTCCTACTCACTGGACTGCCGTTTCCGGTGATCCCCATCCCCTCCCCATGCCAGATGACGCTCGTGCTGTTAATGACAACCAGTGGTTCATGCATTGATAATATATTGTTTATATAAAGTACGAAAAGAGCAGGTACCTTGATAGTTTCTCTCCATTCCTTATAATATATTTCTCGATTCAAAATACGTTCGTTTACCGTAAGAACATAAAGTTACGCAACAAACGATAAAACTAAAGCGGAACTTTGTTATTGTATGTAACGCAAAACATCATGACGTCACTTCTGCCTACGGACGTTAATTTCCCGCGCTTTGTGTTCATTCTCTGCTATAAGAAAGAGTGCTACGTAGACCTAAGTATTTCTACATGTTATTTGTGAAATACGGTATGCAAGAAAAATAATCTGCCAGTCTGAGAATAAAATGCTAGAATGTATACGATATGCAAGCCTCATTACCTTCCAATGCGCAATCCGTCGGGACGGATATTTCTATCTGATTCGTAAACACATGGCAGATTATTATTATTCCGACACAAAAAGTTTTCTTCTTTTTAAAGGTGATGGGTTTCGACAGTCCACCACAAATATCTTTGAAACACAGCGTATAAGAATTGTAGAATGTGGCCGGGGGCTTACTCGAATAATTTTCTAAAAACTGAATTCTCAAACGTTAGATTTAGATTTTTATTTTTGGGGTTTACATGCGAGTGGTGTTCTGGGTTCCTCCCCGGAAAACGCATGGAAATGGTTGGTTCTGTGTGTTAAGATGTATATATAAGATAAATATATCATTTACTCTGAACTGAAGCTTCCTCCGCAAAAAGGTATACAATGTCATGTATCATATTTTTATCTACATATATAAATGCGAATGATTTTCTCGAAATATTTATCGCGGATTTTGGTGTTTTTTCTTCATTTGTATACGACGTATTATGAGAACACCTGCGGCGGGCGGCGGGCGGGCTGCTCGAAAGGTTGTTCACTATCTAACTTGAGCAGTTTTTAACCAGTGTTCACCCACCAAACTTGGTCAGAATGTTCACATCTCGGGCAAGTTCGATAATCAGCCGAATTGTCTCAGTAGTTCTGGAGGTACACCCCTTTAATTGCTTAAAATTGCAAGTATTGAGATCAGTTCTTATCCAATATCCACCAAACTTGGTCAGGATGCTGATTTGCAATATATCTCGGTCAAGGTTGATAACCAGTCAGATCATTTCAGTAGCTCTGGAGCTATGCCCCTCGAATAACTCAAAATTGCGAATGTTGACAGTTGACAGCAATATAAACA
Organism: Mercenaria mercenaria; assembly: GCF_021730395.1. Lineage (NCBI taxonomy): Eukaryota > Metazoa > Mollusca > Bivalvia > Venerida > Veneridae > Mercenaria > Mercenaria mercenaria. The sequence goes on from NC_069378.1 coordinate 42,507,475, forward strand.
AAAAATTACCTAAATTTTATATTTTGTAACCATAGTGATAGTAATCCTAACCTTTAGTCAGTATATTGTGCGTATTATATTCTAAATGGGTGCGGACATGCAAAGAATTGCGCAATTTTGCCGCGCTCCAATTGATAATAGCTATTTGCAATAAATTGAGGGACATAACTCCGCTTTCATTGAGTGGTCTGGGACGTAATACCCAATGTGCGCAACTTCACATGCTGATAAATATTTCTATTACCGAAGATGGAATAGTTTTTGCTGAGCATAAATACATGTATAGCTTTTTTCAATAAATTAAGGGACAAAACTCCGATTTCATTGAGTGTTCTGGTACGTGAAACCCAAGTTGCACAACTTAACATGCTGAAAAAATATTTTTGTAATGTTTCATACCTAAGTTGGAATAAACAAGGGCCATAACTCTGCTTTCCCTCGGCAGAGCCGGACGAAAAAACCCGGGTGCACAAATTTACATGCTGATGTATATTCCTGTAATGTTGCATGACTATAGGTGGAATCGCATATCACAAACTTACTGGACATACTGACGTCCGTGTGGACGTACAGGCGGACGGACGGGCGAAATATAGAAGGAGTACGCAATTTTGTATTCCTATCACGCTGTCTCTCAAGTAATCGTAGCAAAGTTAAAGTATCCGGCTGAGAATCTCTATTCTCTGGCTGAGGATCGGTACACTTTATCTGAGGATCAAGAGAATATGTACGCTCTGGCGCTAAACTTTCAGTATTCTCTGGCGAAGGATCTGTTCTCTCTGGCACTGAAACAGTATTCTCTGGCGAAGGATCTGCGCTCTCTAGCGCTAAATATTCAGTATTCTCTGGCGAAGGATCTGCGCTTTCTAGCGCTAAATATTCAGTATTCTCTGGCGAAGGATCTGCGCTCTCAAGCGCTAAATATTCAGTATTCTCTGGCGAAGGATCTGCCCTCTCTAGCGCTAAATATTCAGTATTCTCTGGCGAAGGATCAGCGCTCTCTAGCGCTAAATATTCAGTATTCTCTGGCGAAGGATCTGCTCTCTCTAGCGCTAAATATTCAGTATTCTCTGCCGACGGATCTGCACTCTCTAGCGCTTAACTTTCAGTATTTTCTGCCGAAGGATCTGCTCTTGCGCTAAATATTCAGTATTCTCTGGCGAAGGATCTGCCCTCTCTAGCGCTACATATTCAGTATTCTCTGGCGAAGGATCTGCGCTCTCTAGCGCTAAATATTCAGTATTCTCTGTTGAAGGGTCTGTGCTCTCTAGCGCTAAATATTCAGTATTCTCTGGCGAACGATCTGCGCTCTCTAGCGCTAAATATTCAGTATTCTCTGGCGAAGGATCTGCGCTCTCTAGCGCTAAATATTCAGTATTCTCTGGCGAAGGATCTGCGCTCTCTAGCGCTAAATATCCAGTATTCTCTGGCGAAGGATCTGCGCTCTCGCGCTAAATATTCAGTATTCTCTGGCGAACGATCTGCGCTCTTTAGCGCTAAATATTTGAATTATTCTCTGGCGAAGGATCTGCGCTCTCTAGCGCTAAATATTCAGTGTTCTCTGGCGAAGGATCTGATTACATGTAAAATTATAAGCGGACGCCAACTTAGACTCTGGTACCGACGCCACCTCTGTGGAGGTCCTAATGTTATATAATATGGTTCTCGTTCCAAGTCGCATAAAGTATTCAGTTATTATGATAAGGCACATGTTATTTAGTCCAGTAATGGACAGACGCTTAACTAATGTGCAACTGAACCTCAACTTTAAAACAGATGTAACAATTCAGGAGTTTACATTTGTGCATTCAGTCCAACGGCAGTCCTACTCCCCGGGGTGTACGTAAAAAATTTTCCAGCACCAGGTGAAACTACGAGAATTAAGCCCGGTATAAAAATACAAGTGTTGATATTTACCAGACCAACCTCGATAACTCGGGTGAATAAATTAATCCGTAACCCACAGAAATTAAATTCACTACGGGATTGGATTATTTAATTGCATTTCACTTCACTATATTAAACAACATTGAAAACTTCTAAAGAATTTTGGTGGATAAATGTTGCATGTCTACCTTGCATATACTTCTAAAGGTATTACACAACCCATCTTGTGTGACCATTTCTCATGAATCGCTAGAATTTTAACCTCAGATAGTTTATACTTACTTACGAGCGTTTGTGAAACCTGCCCAAGGGTCGGGTCATGCGCCCGACGCATGAAATACTTGTGGTAAACAGTTGTACCAAGTTCCTTCAATATCTCTCGTTATACGTCAAAGTTAGACTCACGTGTGTTCCAGTGGTCCTGCTTGACTGAATTAATATTTAAGATTGAAAGGCCAAGGTCGGATGAGCGATTAAGTTCAGTCATGACACTCTTTGAAATACTATTGTCGATTTGTCACAAAATATCTTTCTTTTTTTTTTTTCGCAAATCATGAGATTTTTATTAATACCGTTCTTCGTTGGATGTGTACATATCCGACGCATTTTGGTACTAGAATTCTGTAAACTACCAAATTTCGTTGAGTGTAACGCGTTTTGGTAGCGACTACCAAAACGCGTTGCTACCAATTTAAGGTGCAGCATAGCTACAAAAATTTACAACATCTACCTACACTTTTTTTTGTTCACCCTTCTGTTTCTTTTTTTTTTTCCTATTTGTATTTTTACGAATACCCATAAACTGTCCGCGTTTCGTTTTTTTTTTTTTTTTATTTTTTTTTATCCCTTAATTTAGCCTGTTTGGTTACTCTTACAATACATCCGGTGCTCATGATGTATTTTATATTTATATATACACATATGAATTCCACAACTTTAATGATTTTACCTTCATAAAAATGCTGTACGATCTTTTGTACTTTACCTTTAGATTTAAGGGTTAACAATAATAGTTAAATTGTTTCGTTTTCTTTTATTCCTTTACTTAACTCATTTTCGATTTACCACTAAATTTTCCTTATTTCTGGATTATTTATTACATTACTTACTTGTAAACAGTCATGTCATGAATGCTTATTTATGTACATCTTTATTCAGGGGAAGGACAACCGTAAGCTAATTAGCTTTTTGTCTAATTCCCTTATCTCAGTTGTTGTATATTATCCATGTAATGACTTAAAAATAAAATATGTATAAACCAAACGGAACACCGTAATTTATAAACACCTTTATAAAAACAATTTATTTACCGATAATTTTCCATACACAGGTTTATTTTTAGATTACACGCCACGCCTATTATATGTCATATCGATAAATGAACCGTGCCATTAGAAAACCAACATAGTGGTTGTAAGATATCACACGAAGACCTGTTCTAGCTTATATATTTATTAAGCATGTGGCTAGTACAGCATCGCAGATTAAACTGAACTTTTAACATAGCAAACATAAGTATATAATCGCACATTCTTTAGACAAGCCATTAGGATGATACACTACAGTTTGCGACCAGTATGGATCCAGACCAGCCTGCGCATCCACGCAGTCTGGTCAGGATCCATGCTGTTTGCTTTTAAAGCCTATTGGAATTGGAGAAACTGTTTGCGAACAGAATGGATCCTGACCAGACTGTGCAGATGCATAGGCTGGTCTGGATCCATGCTTTTCGCAAAGCCACTATGTTGATTTTCTCATGGCACGGCTTAAATATTTACTGTTCGCATTATAGTTAACAATTTCGCTTTATTGTATGTTTTTAAATTGATGGCATTTTTTTCATTATTAAAGATTTTTGTATGCTGTTCCAGCCAAAAGTTTAAATTAAATGTTCGCAGTGGTTTCAAGTTATTTACTTTCAAAACATAATAGCTATTTACGATCGCGCTGTATGAAATTTCCCCGGTAATTTTACTGCAAATCGGCTATTTTTATGTAATTTTGTTTAATTTAATGTTTATATCTTAATGAAAATGCCCTGATATTCTAGCTATATTTGTCCCTATCGATGCTGAAAGTTTGAAGCAAATCTATTGAATAATAAAAGCTCTACCAGCGTTTCCTGTGTACGGGGAGTGAGTTAAACTTTACGGCGAATCGTCACAAAAAGGCCATATATCGCCGAAAACAAGCGGTTTGAAAACGTAGATTGTAAAGCATCTCTAAAAAACCCAATTAAATAAAAAAAAGGTATAAACATATAAAATGTATAGTAAATTGTAAAGCACGTCTAAAAACATTTATGCAAAAACGTATATAAAGGGTTAAAATATTAGTGACTAAAAACAATATTGCAAAATGTGTAAAGAAATATATGATTTCAGATTTTGCGATAAATGCCTATCTGCTTTAAAAAGGACAAGATATTGCTGTGTACGGGGCACCTAAATTTCGCGATATAATTTTTAACTAAAAATTACCTGTTTACCTGTTGCATGCTTACAGTTGCTTGTTTACTACACGTCATCCCTACTGGATTTACTACTAGTTTATCCTTTTTGTTTTGTTTTGTTTTATTCATTCTTATTTGTTTACGCAGCGCTGCGTAGTTATGACTGTTTCCAGTCAAACTAATCAATCGTAGGCCAAGCGAGATTTGAATTTTGAGACCCGTTGCCAGATACAGGTCGGTGCCTGGATTGATTCCAAATAATTAGATCCATATGATATAGTAAAATGGGGACCTTAATTCAAGGCCCGGGTGTTAGTTTTGGAACATGTCCGGGTCTTGGCTGGAGTATTTTATTGTTTTTGTAATGTTTTAATTGTTGTATTCACCTTAAATTGTGTCTAAATTGCCAAAATAATGAATAGATTTTGAGGTAAATAATTAAACATTGTCATCTAGGGTAACAACCTCGATTACCTTTCGTACACTCATGAAACGCTAGAGAAAAACTGCCACTAACCATGAACCTTATCTATACTCTTAAGTTTTATTTTATTAATATTATAACTTTTACCACTTTAAAACTTTAACAACACCTTAAAAAAGACCATTTATATACGTCCGATTTTTGTCAGTACAGAGGTTATTTATAGATTACACGCCACGCCTACTGCACGATAAATATGCTTACTCTATATGCGCTAAATATTCAATGTATTTAAACGATACTGTTTTATTTATGTTTTTAAAATGCTGCCATTTTGTCATTTTTTAATGTTTTTCCGATCTGTTTTTTGCACTTGCTAGTCTAAAGTCTATATTTAATGGTAATTTCGGTATTATTTTCTTTACTCCTTATATAAAAGAGTTATTTACGATCGCGCTGTATGAAATTTTACAGTTGGTTTTCAAAGTTCGTCCGTTTTTATGTGATTTTGCTTATTTTTATTTTATTATCTTACTAAAAATGCTCTAGCATTATAGCTATATATGTTCTTTAGCGGTACTGAAAATTTGGAGCAAAACTATGAATTAATAAATGTTTTACACGCGAATCCTGTGTATCTGACGTCTAAATTACGCGTGAAAAATTTTACTTAAAATTTACCTGTTTACCTGTTGTTTGTTTACCATTATCTGTTTCCGTCGGTTCGTTTACTGGTCATCATTACTACTGGATTTTCCAATGGTGGCGTCTTTCTAATACCTGTTTTCTCGGACTGGGTCTTGCTTATGCCACCATAGGTCCCTTCCACATATATACACTACTGGCCTAACTTTAATTTAATTTAGTCGATTTTGTCGTTTCCGTTATCATGATTTTATTTCAGTTGTTATAAAGTCTATATAAAAAAGTTAAAATTGAATAAAATTTGGTTAAAACTGTTAAAGCTAGCTAAAATTTGATAAAATTTGATAAAATCAGAATCGGCCTTTGCCGAAAAACGAAAACACAAAGACTCTTATTTCTGATTTTTATTTTGCCTAAAGTTTTAATAAAATTTAGTCATAAAAATATATTTAAAACTAATTTAGTAAAAACAGGTGACCATCCTTGCCGAAATGTAAAGTGGTTGCAAGGATATGTCTCCTAGTTTTAAAATCATTGTCTAAAATTAGCCTAGTTATGGCTTAAAAATACGCATATGTTTAAAATCAAAATAATTTAAAAGATCCTGGTTGGTAAGAAAGTATTTGGCCTTTTGATTATAATATATAGAACAATAAAAATAACATTTGTATATACATATTTTAACTAACTAAAATTTAAATTAATATAATAGAAATTATTTTATAGAAGAAAAGAGCCCTATAAAAATCTGGTAAATAATAATAAATTATAATATTAAAAACTCTTTCGGGCTTATTTTTTTTATATGCTCCAGAAACAGTCGGCTCCTGTTACTATGTTGTTTCTAAAATTAATTCTTGCTATTCATAGTTGTGACCCGACCCTAGCAACTTTAATAGATAGCGCCTTTCACCCTGAGGATATATCGCTTGTATTGACCGCACCAGTGCCGTTAAGCCTTACATGGTATCCCCAGACGGGGTGCATATACTAGCTCAACCCCCATGATTATTGACGCCATCTCTTTTGAAAGAAGTTTAGGATTTTGATATGTTTATACACGTTCCACCGAGATTATATTATCTCTATTGACCGCACCAGTGCCGTTAAGCCTTACATGGTACCCCCAGACGGGGTGCATATAGAGATTCAAACCCCCTGGTACTTTGTGATATTAAATTAAGGCCAAAGTTATAAAATTAGTTGTCTGGACAAAAACTCACCTATTTCGTATTTCTTTCTTTTTCTAATTTTAAGGTGTTATCAGTAGTCGCACATTGAGGATAAGATCAAGCCTGCGCTAATTAGAGGACCCTCAATTTTCAATATACAACATGATCACAAGCACCGCATGCGGTATAGCACTTTGAACTTCTATTGGACCGGATAATGGCCGCGTGTCAGCCACAGGGCGCCTGTTCGAAATTAAACAGTTTTGCAAAATGCGAAACAATGATTCGTTCGTTGTTTTTTTTATTTGTGTGTGTACTACATATACCTTTTCATTCGTTCTTTATATTTTTTCTACGTGCTTATCTGTTCCCTTTATTCTCAACGGAATGAAATACAATTGTTTTAAATTTCTAGACGATACGCACTCAGACGGTAGTAAAGACTCTGAATATTTGATTTGACTCTAAGGCGAAAAAAATCATGCTGCTCCACCCCGTATTTAGTTCGACATGGTATCCGAGACGAACCGGGCTACTATGGTAGACATTTGGTTTGCGAGAATGTTGGAATCAAGTTTGACAATTTCTAACAGTTGTTTTCTTCTTTAAATTGTTGAAACTCAGAAACTCAAATGCCAGTATATTTCCTATTAGCGCGAATTTAGTGGGAATGAAGATTTTCGGTATAATAATTATATATCAGTTTTGATTGATTCTGATTATACAACTTTTTAAAACTAAATCTCACAAAGCAATGCGGCATTCTTCGAACGTAAATACAACTTACACGCACATGACTTTCAGTGAAAACTAGAAAATGCACAAATTGCTTAGAAGGAATATTGCCAATACTGTGTACGCAAAGAAAGAAATGACATGGATGCGACAGAAAAAAATCTCTCTCTGATTTGATTTTTTTTTGTATAATATATGTTATATAAATGGCATGCTTTATAACAACATTAATTGAAAATCATTCATTTTCTTCAATTAAAATTCTGAGACATGAGGTTAAAAATAGCATTGCAGCTATATGCGCCTTCCACAGTGCGACTTCATACATATATCACAGAATTACCGACATTTTTTCAGCATCTGCGTGCCTCGGGGCAGTACATACCTTTTTTGAAAAAAAATATGTAATGATCCCGGAAATGCGACAGAGATCGATCACAGAATATTGACAAGAGCCCATCGCAAATGTACACTCGTTTACTTTTCTTTTTGTTGTTTCCATGCTCTAATTGTCTGTCGGTATTTTTAGTTAAGATGCAATTTATAAGTCTCCGGCAAAATGTTGAGTAAATTGCGCCCTTATCAAAGTATGTCGTCATATTTTTTATATGTATTCAATTTAATATGGATAGCTGAAAACGAGAAGTACTACATTACAAATCAATAAACGAGCATATTTTTGAGGATTTCAGGAGTTCTGATATCATATTAATTTCTAGCTCGGCTCTTATTGTATTAAAAATGAACTGTCGAATTTGATAACATTTGTAGATTATAAACCCGAAATTATCTTTCCTTAAATCTTTATATCTAATATATCCACTATCTGAGGTTGTTCATTGTTTATTTATTATTTGTGAAGTAGCTAGAGTATCATTTCTCTCCGATATTAATATTTCATAGATCTAAGCGGTGTCTGTTCATGTATTATAATAAGATGATAGTGTCACTTATGATGTAACAAATGTATTATACAAAGTCGTCTGTAAAACCATCTCGTTTTGATCTTGCGAGATAAAGGTTGGCGGTGTTGTGCGAACTTACTGATTTGTAAAGCATATCATAATTCTTTATCTTGTATTCTACGCTTTAGAATAAATTTAAAATGCTTGAGAAAGCCATTAGTAATTCGAAATACCGTATCAGTATTATATATGTATAAAACTAGTGTATATATAAAATTGTCACATATATTTCTGTATAGAAAAGCATACGCATTTTAAGATATTTGAATAATGTACTATTTTATCATGCTGTACGTATGAAAAAAAAACATAAATAAACTATCTGACTTTAATCATCTAATTTATTAAGGACGAAGCGCAGCAAGTTAAAACATTTTTTCCAGCTAAGCAATTTTATCACCATTAATGAGTTGGATGCATTCTTTTTTCTCCGTAACAAATTTTAAGTCCATTTATCCTCTTTTTGAAAGAGTTTATTAGAAACGGTGGAAAAAATAGCGCATTGTAATGATTAAAATGTTCGAGCCTTGTTCCAGGCCTAAAGAAAATTGCGTTTTCATTTTTTTTCGAATAAATAAGTTTTGAAAGCTATGGTTTGAGAATGTATGACTGCAATCAAGGACTTTAATATATACGTCAATTCTTGTCTTTGCGATTTTGTTATATCCCACAAAGTAATAAAAAGGTATCGTTCTAAACAACCAAATCAATTCCTTTATTAACTTTTTAACATAGTCATGAATATTATTGTGTGATTGAATCTAGATATATAGTTGAAATAATGTTGGAAAACGGCGTTCAGCTCCAAACAATGATGTGATAAATATTTCGCAACAAATATGGCATGTATTTTACACATAGATAACTATTCAAAAAATCATATTTCCTTTTGTTTAGTAAATTAACGTAAATTAAATATTCAATACATATTGCATAGTTTGCATACAATGTGAAGTCAGGACCTGCCATGATCAGTGGACCAAAACCATTTCTAACTTGTCATTGGTCTAAATGTTTGAAGGGCGGGTACTAACCTCCAGTATCTGATAAGAATATTGATTTTTTTTATAGTGGGCGGGCTTAACAGCTACTATTTATCGATTCGCGCATAATTTATCAGATATTAGAGGTACCGAAATACAATTGTAGTTTCAATTTTCATAGTTCTATTCGCTATCTTTTTTAATTAGACCAATCTTAAGGTCATAAATTTAATATTTATATATATACAAACTGTTTAGAGGTAGTTTACGGCTTTTATATACGTTAGACGGCTTTTATATATGTCAGGATACTGGTTATATGACCCAGGGAAGTGCCTACGCCTTTAGTATCTTGAACAATGGTTTGGGTCCAATCGCTAAGGTGACTATGTCTTAGACTAGCTGACAAACGATGTAGAATGTCCTTTGTTAAAACGTAAAGCTGGTGAGACCAAATATCTCAGGTATAGAATTTTCCTCTGGCTACCTTTCCTAAATGATTCGTGTACCAATGATTCGTAAATGATTTCTATTATGAGCTAGACAATTTCAGGGATCAGGCAAATCACTAAATGTTCCAAACTATCAATCTTCAATTAAAAATGATTAGCTCAAACTCCTATAGGCTGGAGACTCTATACTTGACTGGTCTTTTTGTTGAAGTTCCCGTCAGACAATGTCTTTGAATCAACAACATACGAGTCCTATCGCATAGATGCTCGGCCTCTGTCCTCTCAAACTCTATAAGATTGCCCTGACTCCTGGATGCTCAGCGCCTATATGCTATCATATGTAGCATTCAACTACCATATAGGTATTATCCCCGATGCCTTGGCTGTACTTCGCCAATAATGCTGAACCTTCTATGAGCTGGAACTCTCCTACTATCTCAGTAGATTACCAAACTCTGGGTCTCTGTCTCAGCTTCCCGATGCTCAGCCTATATATGCTATCGTCTATAGCATTCAATTACCTTTAAGGTTAAAGTCCTATGCGCTGGCCCTATAGCTCGAAACCTTATCGAAATTCTGCTACTCTTCTTTAGTCTAAGAACTTCCAAAGTATTGTTTTTAATAATTTATCCGCCCTGACAGGGTAACTGCAATAGTCTCCTTCTCAAGGTACTGGGATAAATTATTAGTTGAATCCTCGATGTGTCTTCTTCAACCGCTGGATACTGAATGAACTCTCTATCATTCATCTACCTATTATTACCCCAGCAGACGTGCTATTTTTAGAACTTGTTTCTGATTGGTCCAAATTTATACATTGTGTCTTACAACGAGTACCTGCTCTATCAAATATCTGGTTCCCTTTAATTTTTGTATATGGCATAATGTGCGAAGCTGGGACCCAGTCATTCACATAATGAACCCAAATCAGCCACAAATGACCCAAATTTTATTAATTACAGCAATTCAACAATAATTATAGCAACGACAACATGTAAAGGGAGTCAATCACTATCTGTGCTTATGTGTTACGTTATCAATATATCAGATTTACAAATTATTCTGACAATATACGTTATATTCGTTATAAATGATATAGTAACGAAAATTCATAATTTATGTATTAAGTTAACTTCTATGTTCTCTTTTAACATTTTTAATAATTATAGTAACTAGTATTAATAGTAGTAATAGTAATAATAATAATAATAATAATTATTATTATTATTATTATTATTATTATCATCATCATCATACATCTTTATTTATAAATGGTAGCACATGAAGATATAAATCAGTACAAAGTACAAGTCATACATCTTATTTTTAAATATGGTCTTCTGAATAACGGCAACAACCCAATACAATTTACACTATCACATAACCTAATTAAAATAACATTCATTCTTAGATATTTATACAATCAATAAGTCAGGCATAATTATATTATAATGGCATAGTGATAACTAAGCTGATAGTAACATAGAGATTCTTTAGACGGTCAACTGTAAGATATACTTTTCGTGAATTACATTTGATATTTAATTCAGAATGTAAATTTTTGTTATACATGGTTTTCAGCTGCGATCTTATAGAGTTGCACATCGAAATGTCAGCACGGTACTGCCTCTGTTACCAGACTCTCAAGATTCCAGACTAATTTTATAGGATGCTTTCCAGGTCCGGTTCCAGAAAAATAAGGGGCGCCAGCATGTCATCGGCGGGATATGAAAGGGTACCCACAACTCTCTCCTGAATTTATTTGAAATTAAGGTATGAAATGGTGGCTTCTGGTGCATTTTAAGTGCAACACTATTAAGTATACTTAACCTCTCAACCGACTGGGGTAGGAGGAGGACTCGAGCCTTCTGGGACCGGCCCTGGATCCGAATCTGTTTTCACTGATTGCCATTCATTACCAACTTTTAGTAACATCTCGAAACCGATAAAGCGGGACAGATCTACCTATCATAAAAATCAATAAAACCAATAATCCAATATCATCGCTACCGGACGAATTTGTTGATTTCCGTACTAACTGTTATTGTTGTAGTAACACGGGGGGGGGGAGGGGGGAATCGATAATTAACAGCTTTGGTCATTATCTGATGCATTACATATTATACATCGAACACATAGATTTACTTTCTTTTTAATACATGAAACATCATGCTAACGTATATCTATGTACAGAAAAGAAATATTTACGCACAAGAAACTGTCTGTAAATAAAATAAATATTCAAGAATATGAATGTTTTATCTAAAATAGTTAGAAAGCGTAAATACTTCCTCTATACGCGCTTTCTTTCACATATTATGAACATTAGAATATGAGCTTTTGTTTCTAAAATATTTTCAAAATTCTGAATCACTAACGTTTTTCGATTTTCATCGTTAAAGGTAGTAAAAACAACAAATTCTCATGTAGTTCCATAACATAAAGTTTGTCAGTAATTAGTTTCGAAGCCTTCATAAGAAATATAGCTTTTTTTTCAAGATATCTAAAAAGTATTTTTGTTGTCGAACGATCTGGAAGCCGGTCGCTTTAAAGAAAAAGAAGTATAGAAATAAGACTTATACTTTTAAAAGGAAATATTTAACCATGCTGGACACGATTTGTTCTTCCTTTGCAATCAGTGTAGATCATGATGAGCCTGCACATCCGTGCAGACTGATCATGATCTGCACTGTCTGCCATTCAGCCAGTAACTTTTTGGTTTGCAACCCTTTTCATAATTAATAGTACTGTCCAATTTGAATAATAGACAAGTTCATTATTGCAATTTAGCATGGTAAGGATCAAGTTTCTTATATCGTGCCTAAATAGAAATATCATATTTGCGTGACTTGAATAAGTACTGCTGACAAATACTACTACCATAGTATACTTTAACTATAAATAAACTGATACAGGAAAAAAAAACACATTAAATAACAATAACTTCGTCAATATCTCAATTTTAGAATAGCAGACTTAACTAAGTAATAACATAAAATTTTTCGTGAAATTTGGGCCAGGATCTTTACTCAGTAAATATGTACGGAACAACTCTATTAACGATGTGAATTCTAAAATTGTACTGATTCTTCCTACTGTCATACGATTCATAAAATAAGGGTAAAAATCGTAAAAAAATTCCTGAAAGAAAGGGAAAAGACTATATAAAGACAGAAGAAAGTGAAAGACATATATTACAACGCAAAAACCATAAACCATAAAAATACCTATCACTTATAGTAAGCGGGGTAACATATCTATTATGACCCGCCTTGAAACAACACTGACCGGATATTGTTTACCCCTAGGCAATATTGTAATACACAATAAAAGTCAAAGGGTAATTTTAAGATATTTGTTACAATTAAATTATTTTATGCTTAATGTGATTGTGTGCAATCTTGAGACTAAAACAAATAATAGATATCGCATTTTTTTTAAAACGAATGATTAAAGAATATACCAAAAACATTAATGTACCATTAATTTAAGAATACAGAATAATATATACAAAGTAGGTTCGGAAAGAAGCAGAATTATCAGTTCATCAAGGCTATCTTTCAAATTAAAGTTTGGTCATATTATAAATAACAGAAAATGATTTTTTTTGTTTCAAAATCATTAAAAAATCCCATATGAAGAAAAAAAGATGACCGCGTCGGAGATCGGACCCGGACCGCCGCGGCAATAAAAGTCTTCAGATCGTTCAGCAAAAAGTAATATAGGTATCTGGAAATTAATCATCGCTATATTTCTTAAGAATGCTTTAAAACTCAAATACTGACAGACTATATTTTACGGAAACACATGAGAATTAGTTGCTTTAGGTATTTTTTGCGATGAAAATTAAAAGCATTTGTATATTAAATGCGAATTGGACACTTAATCCTCCATAGCGTCACTTTAAACGACAGCGGATCTAGGTTTCGGCGTTTCTGAGTTCAACAATTAATTTGTTTTAATTTGTCTAATTACAATCTCAGTTGATTTTTTTTGTCAATGTGAAGTTGCCTACAATTCATAGGCTTTGAGCTATAACAATTTGTACCGACAAAGTCAGACTAGCTTGGGGATGTTTTAACAAGAGAAAAAAACATGTGTTAACAGATTCTCGCGCTCAGGTGATATTATAACACCTTTGCATGTCCTATATGCGTTCCGTTGCAAATTGTTAACGTATTACGGCCCCAAAACGGTATCGTCAACGTGAAAAAACAACGCAGATATTCCTGCCAGAAATTATACAGACATAACCATGTTCGCGTGCACTCACATATTAACGCACGGGTGGACAGATTGACGTATTATTTTTAAGCGTGCACCCACATTCTAGCTGCACTAGATATACGCGTTTACTTATACATTAATAAGTGTACGCGTAAATATCTACACACGCGTATAATTTAACGCGCGCATGCGAAATTCTATGTGCTTGTATATATATACGCGTGCGCATACATATTTTCCATTATACGCGTTTAATTTTATGCATGCACGCTTTATTCGGAGTGCTTGTATACTTACAAATATGCATGCACATATGAACGTGCACTAGTAAATTAATATACTCAGCGTCACTGAAAAGTTACCACCCTAACGACCCTTATATTTTAAAAATCGCATTGAACTGTGTTAAATGCATAACACGACGACCTCTCTGACACAGCTGAGACGTTACTAGTGTAAAGATCTGTCAAATTTGAGTAACTCCGTTTGAGGCACGGGCTGCACGTGCAAAATGACTTTTTCCAGCAATGTCGACATGTACGAATTTTCTATCGCAAATAATTCATCGCACTTGAAAGTTAGTCGACAGACTAAAAGGAATACGTTAAAAAACCTAGAATATCCTTGCTAAGAATGCCACGTTTAAGGCACGATCAACGCCATCAGGCCATTGGCATGGTTGACGCCGAACTTTCATGTCGTGAAATTGGACGTCGTATGTGTTGTTCTCACCTGGCAGTCATGAAATGGGTTAGGAAACATGATCAGACAGGGCCTATGAGTAATAGAGCGCGCACAGGCCATGAAAAAGTGACGTCGATATTGTATAAAATAGTAAAATGCTATATATTAGGTGGTAACTTTTCAGTGACGCTGAGTATATATAAGTATGTACCTACATATTTGCAATTACACATAACTTTTATTGATGTTTTGACGTCGTGTGAATGAAATAAAGCCATAAATAAACCAGTGTAATACAGTTCTGACGTTAGCGTCGTTTTAATTCGGATTTACTTGGTCTCTCGTAGATATTCTAGCATAAAACTGCTGTTCTTGTCACTTTTCGGGGTTGTTTTAAGAAGAGAGAAAACATGTGTTAACAGAGAGATTAACGTGCTGTTATAAAACATTTTAATATATGCACGTTCCGTGGTAAAGCGCAAAGGTAGAACGGACCATAACGGATAATTCAATGGAAATGACGTCAACGTGAAAAAAGCAACATATATCCCTGCGCATTTCATTGAAATTAAATGACGTTGAGGTAGAGTATATTTATTCATTCTGCATTCGTTTTATGCGCTTTATGCTTAAATAGCTTTAACTCATGTCCATTTCGTGTAATAACATATTTAGAACACCTCGAGATTCTGCATACGTTGTAACACGAAAAACATGCGTTATCCCCACAAAGAAAGAAGAAATGTTTATGTTTCAGCATAACAAATCTTGCATGTGATAAGAATTCTTCCCATAGAGCATTTCATGTTATTATTTTATTCAAATCGTGTAATTAAGGGCGCTATAGTTTACTGAATACATGTTTCATACTTAAAATGACATTTACCAAGTTAATGTACTAAACTTGTCGCAGTGGGTTAGACTGAACGCCGAACACCATGTCTTTGTTGTAGGTATGGGTTCGAATATAGGATTTTAAACAATAGAAAATGATACGTACTAATTTAATTATAATTGCTAATACACTAAAAATCATCTTGGTTTCGAACCTACACGTTATGCGCATTCTGTGAATGTGTGTCAAACGCTCTTACTAATAAACTGTGCAGTCTTTGTTAGATTTTCTAAAGAGAATCATCAGCCGAGATGATCCGACTACCAGATCAATCTTAGTATATGAAATCGCCCAAAAGGTCATTTTTGAAGGTGAAAGTGTATTTTACCCCCAATAGAATTTTTTTTTATTTTATGCTACCTAATAAAATACTGTATTCTATCAGTTAAATATTCATATCTCATGAAATCTATATTTTCACACTGTGAGAGATATGAGCTCCGACCCTTCATACATTGTGTATGAATTTTAAATTATTTGCTTAAAACAGGATGAAAATTATTGTCGCACTTTGTTCTTTATAATATATTTCTCGATTTATTTAAGGGAGCCTAAAAAAGGGATTAAATTTATAACACTTTTGCTTTTAGACACAATGTCTTTAATCAAATCGTCATGGAGAAGATAGTGCGGATGACGCCTCGACCGAGGACCGATCTCACGAGCACGCGATTTGTAGATTTGCGCTGTCCCTTTTGAACTAAGCAGGCGGGCTATATTTTCTTGCATAACTATTCCCTAGGGAAAAAATTCCTACAGGGAATATTTCCTATAGGAACGCATTCCCATGGGAAATGTTTAAAATAAACATGTGGGCTAAAAATAACGATTACGGAGATTTGACACGAATCTTCTATGTGACCGAATTACAATGCTATTATCTCTTGAAACTATAGGTATCATTATCGTGCATGTGTAATGCAAATTATGCGTTTAGCCGGGTCGAATTCCCCAATGCATGGTTGGAAAAAACTGACTAGTTAAATTAATAGATTGGAACAAACGTAGAAAATATTCAAAATAGATTATACAGATTATTTTAAGGAGACCAAGGACTTTTTAAACAACGTTAGCAAATAAAAAAGAAAGTTTTAAAAAGTACGCTGCATGCACATTGCACCATAGAAGAACAGTTTTAGAGTCTTGGTATTAACAAAGCACAATGTTTTCGGATTCGAAACGCCGAAGAAAAGCAATTGCGGTTAAAACATTTAGTACAAAAAATTTTTGATTCACGACTTTCAAGCATATATCAGCACATTCACAGTCATAAAATTGAAAAAGTGGGAAATCCACAGGTCGCTCAACACATTTTAAACAACTGATTCTCAAAACAACAGATGATTGCTAATGAGCTGGCTTGGATATCAGCTGTAGTCGGGGCCCGTCAAACATTTCCTTATTGAAAATACATAATTGTGCATGATTTGATAGAAAAGTATGGTGTTGCATAAGATTAGCAACAACATCCAAAAATTATGACCGAAAGTTAAATATCTATAAGTCACATTGAGGGGTCATTTGTAATAAACAGAACATACGTATATCTCAAAGGTGCTCATTTATTTCAACGAAGAACTAAATATGTGGCCGCAAATAGTTATGTATGACAGTGTATTTTGAAAGTATACATGTTGTTCAAGACATTTCGAAATTTCAATAAATTCAAATTATGCGATGGTAGGATTGATTTGCATTTTACAAACTTTATAAGCGTTAAATTCATAAACACGTACGGACGACACACATTACAAAAGTAATGATGATATATAACGGTTACTAAGAAGAACAATTTGTTTTTTTCTGTTCTGTGAATACGTCTGTGTTTTAATTAACGCTTTCGATCAGTATTAACAATTTTTTCTCAGTCAGTATACCTTTTTTCTAAAACGTTTTAGAAAGTGGGATGTGTCACAAAATGAACAGAATGATATAAGAAAACATCATCCATTCATATATTCATACTATTCTAATACCTGGAAATTCACAATGAAAATGGTCTAGATCTTTTCTCAGTACAATAAGCAATAACACTAAGCCAAAAATATAACTGTCACATCCTCATATGACAGTATACCAGAGTTCATCAACAGCATGACACTACATTTTGGACTTCTTCACATGTAACACTGAGTAGTGACTTCCTGTTTGGTGTAATCAGTCCAATATGCTGTTGGTAAGCCGTTGAAACGTTTCTCCGTATCCACAGGACAATTCCAGGTATTTCAGGAACGACAATAAACCCTAAATCAACAATAAATTTGTCTTTAGAAAAAAACTATTAGGAATATTTGTAAATGAAAAAAAAAGACATGCAACTTCGCTAGTGTCTAAGTCAGTTTACACAAAATTCACGAGTATAACATTTAAAAATATCGCTTCGTGCACCTGCATAACCATAGCAAAACATTACTCAGCCCGATCAGGTTTCTGTAGTCTTTGATTTATTTTTCAAGCCGGTACATAAAATGTCACAACTTCGTTACATTTTTCCTTGGTCGAGATATAATCCCTTAAATTGATAGGTATAAAAACATCTTTTCAATGAAATTTAGTATGTACATCATTCTATATTCTTCTTCATACCTAGATGTGATTCAATTTATTATTACACCAAATTAATGGGATGTACGTGGGTGTACAACTACTTTTGGGCCTGTTTTCTTAGGAAAAGCGAACTATTGAGAATGAGTTCCACTGGAGGTTTTGCTGTCGCATCACCGTCAATTTTGCATCTAAGAGAATCAACTCCATTTCTTTAATAAAGTATAAATGAAAAGGATATGAGGTATATTAACAAAATATTCTATCAGCATATCCGTGTATTACTAAATCAATTTGTCAACATCATAAGATAAAGTCAGTCGTATTTAATCAGGAAGTTTCCGTGCAATTTGCCCGTCGCTTGCCAAAAACAGAAATAGAAACGTGCAATGTTACGAATATACCATGTGAACAGGTACGTTTCAACTATCTTAGCCAATGACATACAAGCTGTGACGTAAGATATTAAATCTAATGAAAACTAGACAAGAGTCAAGGATATCGACAAAATATATATAAATATAAACATTTTAAAGCAAGCGAGTTAAAAGGTTCTCTCTATTTGATACGTGATAAATTATTACCGGAGATAATGTTGAATATATCAAAAGTTTATATTATATTTGTCGTGTTATCAAGTGTTTACAGTGTTCCTTCAGAAGGTTGGAGAGAAATTGGTATAAGTTTATGGAGGTCTGTTGGATCTGCGCACCTGGCGGCAAAGTATCTTAAAGTGAGATACATTAGCATGTTGAAAGCATATGAAAAAATGAATGTAAGTAATAATAAAAATGTGTATGAATAAGGAACTTACATAATATGAATAGATTGGTGTCTCCCACGTGGAAGTATCGTTCGTGAAATGTTAATATATTATAACAAGGTATTACATCTTATACCTGTGATATATTAGGCTGTAATAATTGTGTACTTCTTTTCAGGATGCTATACAATGTATATCGTGTTACGATTCAAATTTCATCTGGAGCTGCCAAATATCTCATCATTTTTTAAAAGCTAATCCAAGTATTTAAAAACTAACTTAAAATCCTTGTATCTTAGAGCATCTGTCAGTTTTCTTAAAAGTAGCATTGTTTAAGGTGCATAGCTTTCTAAAAATTCGTGCATTTAGATTCAGGAAATCATGAAAAATAATTTTCATCATCACATATTCGTTAAGTATTACTATCTAATAATTTTATTAGTTGTGTGTGTGAGCTTGAAAAGTATGATTTGCTCAGCTCAAACTGTTATGCTCCGGATCCCCCATTATACTTTAACAAAGTGAAATAATAATGAGATTCCCGACACATCAGGGCTAATATCGTATTAATATAATAGTATATGCAAAAATGGTAACCTCTTTTCCATGTGATACGTACGTTTGTACCATTGCGTTTTATAAAAAAAAGAAAGATGCTTTAAGGACAGCAAACCCTTTATCTGATTTTTGTACGGAATTTGTTTTTGCTACATCTATTTTAATATGCATTGAACTTTCCTTGAAAATTTAGGTTTTATTAATTTATGATATGTTCAGTGATTTTCTTTGAAGGCATACTCGTTTATGAAACTGGCGTTTATTTATCAATTGATCCATCCTTTTTAATAAAAGAGTATGTTTCAAGATTTGACGTGAATATTGCACCACATAAGGAGCAAACATTTATTTATATCTCGCTTTTTAAGCTTCATATTTATATGCTAACTAACTTGTTGTGAAGCCCTTGTCTTTTCTTTTTTCAATGTTCAGTGATTTTACATGAATATTTTACTGCAAAAGAAGCAAGCTATTATTTATACAGAGATTTGAAAAAATAAAAACATTAATATGCACAAAACTACCTTTCATTGATGTCCATTCTTTGAAGATTTCACATTAATGATATGTTAGGTGATTTGCTATGATAACATAACTGCATGCAAAGGTAATTTAGATGTAAGCTGTATGACATATTCTGTGAACTATTAATCGCCTTTTTCTGAAAATTTAATCTTCATGATAATTTGAGTTAAATGCTGCAAAATTCACTATATTTTGGTATTTTCTATATATTTTCTTTATTGATATAACGAAGTATTTTGATATGTCAAGGCTGCATTGAGTGACCTTATAATTTCTTAACTGCCTTTCAACGCCAAAACTGTTTGTTAACTGAGCAATTGCAAAGGCAGATGAAATTCAAAGACTAGCAAAGTTCTTAAAAACATGGCCTGCACAAATGATTTAGTGTTATAATTTAAGTAACCTAAAACAAAATCGTACTTACGAACTTTGAAAAATAAGCTAAAACAGTTGTTAACAAAAAAGAACTCGTCAACCAATCACACGAACCAGTGATCCTCAGAACAATGCGAGTTATTTTGCTTTAACATATGTGTAATGTTATTATTCGATTTGTCAGACGCTTATTTTTGACAATGTAAAACCTAATTCTGCTGTTAAACAATGTATTGATACCATAACAGCAGCTGTATGGTAACACGTATACTCGATAACAATACACTTTTGTGAACATTTATTATTTAATACTCGAGCAAGGAATGTAAGTCTATGTTGTGCAAGTAAAGTACTAAGAAAATAGGTATTGCAATTACCAGCATGTATCTAAATACTCGTATGAAAGCATAGCTGGCAGGAATTGTTATCAGATCGGCAATACAAAGTTTGAAATACCATTCTAAGAACCGGATTCTCTGGATTCTGTGGATCACCCGACATTCTCTTTCTCCGAAAATATCGCCAATCATATGTTCTCGATGAAAATAAAGATTTAAATCACATTTCAACTCGCGTAGCACGCACAAATTTAAAATACTATTTATAATTTTTAGGATGGTAGAAAAGGACAACAACGAAATTAAAAAGCTATGAATTTAGTCAAATATTGTTTGATCATTTACAAATCAAAACTGATAACATTGTGTCAAATATTCATGCTTAAACTATGTCAGATAACCGTCAGATTGCATCATTTGAGGTATATTTGCTCAAACGTTTCCTAGTGGACATACTGCCACACCGCACCTTCCCTGCCACTATATTTAAAGGGAGATACAGATTATTGAAGTTCTGTATAAAAACTAATTTGGAATAGATTTTCACTTAAATAGACTAATTGCAGTTTTAACTTGTGTTTTCAACTCTTAAATTGGTGTACGTTATGAAAGAGTCTTTTGGGCACAGTCTTTGAAAAAGCGATTTATGTAAGGCATCTGAGTAAATATTAAATTCAGTGTTCCTCAGGTAGACAACTGTTTGAGATGAACAAGAGCACTATTCCTTGCGGGTTTTTATACACTTACACGCCTATGTTTCATTCAGTACAAAGTTCAGGTAGGGTGCCCGAAAGTGATATTTGCCATGTACATAAACCTACCCGGCAGGTGAAGGCCAATATCACCTTCGTGCAGGTGAATAAAACTGTAAATTGGTAAAAACCTTAGTGTACAATCACGATGTATATCCGTGGATACAGCCAACAGACTGACAATTTTAAAGCGGGTGAGAAAATGTTCAATGTTTTGTTCATATTTACGTACTTTATCTCATTGTTTTGTATTAATTCTGCTAAATTAATACCCATATCACTTTGATATTTGCTAGTAGCTAGAACGAAACTTGCCATTCGCGAGAACTGCAATGGTCGTATCAAACTGAAATGTCGGCATGTCTTTTGTTAGTATTTGTTCTGCGTGTTTCGATGCTAATTCAATTAGACACCACTTGATGTAAAGGTGGAGAAAGGTTTCAACGGGTCAAGTAGCTGACACACTGGGGGAACAGTTATAAGTCCGCTTTCAGTATATCGAGGGCTCAACGCGAAACTAGTCTATGTGACATTTTTTCCAAAAATGTTTTTATTGCAAATTCTTAAAGCATTTTGGCATGCGCATGGACGGAAAAAATATCTTCCCTTAGAGGATGATGCATTATACCAAAAAAGGTATGTGTCATAATAGTCTATCTAATGCATCTGTTTTTGTGTAAATGCGAAACTAGTCTATATGAACAGATGCACATAGAATAGTTTCGCATTAAAAGTTATAAACTTTTTCAAATGGTAAGATATTCTGTTTGGAAATAATCTCTACTTTTTTAGTAAAACTTCATGTTTCCATTGTTGAAAATTAATATTTTTCACTAAGGATAAGAAGGAAACAGTATCAACATTTAAAACCTGATGACTTTTCATATAGAATACTTTCGCGTTGAAAGGTTAGGAAAAATAGACTGTCAATATAGTCTATGTGAAACAGAAAATCTGTTTTATATTAAAAATGCAGCCATAACATACTAGTGATAATTGGTAAGAAGGGTAAAAATATATTCCAGAATTAAAGACAGCAGATGTAAACGTATAGAATGTATAGTACACAGAATATAATAATATATAAAATACATGTAGTTCCGCACTAAAAATCAATGTAATAAATTCTAAAATGTATAAAACCTGTTTAGATTTTTGTTGAAAATCATACTTATTTTAGGCTTAATTAAAAACATCAATTATGTAAACTATTTAGAAAAACTGTTTTCAAACTAGTCTATTTGCAATTGCACACATGTACATATTAATATAACATCATCAGTGATGTAATGTTGTTCTCCTAATAAACATTTTTTTTGACCGAGCAGTTTCAGGTTATATATAATCTAAAAATTCTAATAACTACATTTTATAGCGTTTTACAGTGTTATATCTGCGTGTTATAATTTTGTAGGGAAGTTGCATATGGTGCCGCGGTGTATATTTCAAATGTTAGCAACTTCTCAATATCAGTATTTTATGATTGTTTTGAATTAGATATTTCAACAGCTTAAACAGTACATGAGATAGTCTCTCACAATATCCTTGTTTAAAATGCATACAAAAAGCTTTCGTAAGAATATATATAATCATTCAATTTTGTATCTTTCACCCTGTCATACTCATAGAAGTGTTCGTTATTACTGATTTCTTTAATTCAAGTAATTTTCTAGTATGGTCTCGAATAGTATATATCACTCAGCGCGAATTTTTTTGCAATGTCATGGGTTTCCCAAACACTGTTATTTTTCAAATTTTATTATATTGAGTTTTCCAATGTTTCATAGCCATTTTCTTACTGACATATGTGGGATAGCCGATTATATGTATATTTATGCAAAAATCTATGCTCTTTTCATTGAACGTTACAATAAGACAAACGTTTTGTGGACACGGGAAATAGTGCCGTTTACAAGGTGCAATCAAAACATTTTTCGTTTTATATTTGTTTCAGTTTCTTTAAAAAAAAGCTTCAAGTTCACCAATACTCCATATCTGACTTTTGTACGGATACTTATATTTGCTTGTATTCATTTTGAAATTCGTCTGTTACGTACAACATGAAAGCATCATAATATGTTTAGAGACTTTGTTTAAAAGCATCATCGCATACGAAACTTCAGTTTTTATGTATTTGTCTTTTTCTAAAATGAAAAAAAGTTTAGTGATTTAAGGTACTTACTTCCATTTATTCATTGGTATTTTCTCTGAAGATTTAAGTTTTCGGATATGTCGAATAAATTAAAATAAATATCACTATACACCTAACTAACTTCTATTGATAGCTTTTCTTTGAAGATTTATACTTTACAATATCTACAATATTTTTCCGTTACAGCATCTTTTTGTTGTGGGCCTACTTTGCGATGCATGGCTCTATGGCTGTGTTTGGGGGTGTTCTGTGCTTCCGGGAAATCTATCCTTATCTTTTATCTTTTGTTATATAAAAATGAATTTCTGTGAAAACATATCTTAATTCGGAAATAGCTTTTATTCATGTCTTGGTCCTTTCGTTAAAGATTTAAACTTTACGATATGCTAAGTGATTTGCAGTGAAAACATTACTGCATATGAAACTAACTTTTCATAATGTACAAGTACTTTCGTTAAAAATCTAGGATTTATGATATTTTATGTGATTTGCTATAAAAGCATCAATGCATACGAAACTAACTTTTTTATGTCTTAGCTCTGTCGGTAAAGATTAATGTATGATGAAATATTTTGTTATTTGCTGTGAACACAATCTGACTAAAGTACATCTCCTATTACGCTACGCATAGGATCTGAAAACGACCTATTCATTGCCTCGTTCTGACGGCTCTTTCGCTAGCCAATCAGAGCCTAGCTTACAACATCTTGCAAATCTACATGTAGCATTGACTTTTGATATTTACAATTCTTATGTCGTAATGTATCAGATAGCCGGTTAGCTCAGTCGGTAGGCCACTTGCTTTGTAAGCGAGGGGTCCCGGGTTCGAGTCCTGGAATAACCGCATATTTTTCTTATCCTTTGACAATCGAACAAGTCGTCTGATTGGATAACATAAAAATAGCAATAATGGAAATCCAAAATATACAGAAGACGTATGTGAATAGGTCGTTCTCAGATCTTCGTTTAGAAGATCAAGTACTTTAGTCAGATTGCTGTGAACACTTCATCGCATTTATCATTTTTTCATCCTTTCTTTGAAGCTTCTTTTCATATGAAAATTTGAGTTATTAGTTGCAAAAATCACCATATTTATCATTTTCTATATCTTTTTTATGATTCATGATTATCATATTAAATGGTTTGTTGTATTTTAAAGCTTTATAGTTTGTTAATGGACTTTTAGTGAGTTAGGTTTTCTGCATATTTGGCATATCTTTATTCATGCATTTAATACTTTTCATGTTTCACATTATAGACAGACCAAGACTCGGGCGACCTCTACTGGGTATCATTTATAGCAGAATCTAAGGAAGGAGAAGTAACTATACATACTTCAAATATTAGTAAACGATTTTTAATTTCAGTTCACAAAGTAACTAATGTTTTTTTACGTTTTTAGTAAGAATGAAAAACTCATTTTAAATTTCAATGCTAAACCTAAGGTTATACATCAATTCAATATGTTTTCTACCGGCAAACATGGCAACACAGACTTTAGAAGCTTATTTCAAGGATGCTCATCACTATTTTACTATTTATATGTTCATTTAATTCAGGATCAAGAATGTCAGGGAAAAGTTCTGTGGCCACTTGGAAGCAGAAGGAAAGTTAAAAGTGCAAGTTGTGGACCTGTTACGCAGTGAAGATACGTTGATGTAAAGGTTAACGATACATGAAGGCGACAAATTTTGTCTATAACTATGTAAATTTTATATGAACACGAAAGGAACATTTTATGATGTCATTGAAATTAAAAAAAGTATTAAAACAATGAAAAAATTATTGTATCTCTGAAATCATAGTCCAAAAGCAAAATTTGTAAATTGATTTATCATAAATTCATAATAAATTTTAAGAATTGTATCGTTTACGAATTTCACTTTTAGTAATCTGAAATTCTTTTCCTATCAAAGTTCTGATCAGAAGAAGAAATTTCAGAAATTGCACAGGCAAGTTCACATAATTTTAAACTTGGCTGATAATACATTTTTTACAGTTTTATGCAAAGGCATCAAATTGAAATGAAAAGAAGAGAAACCTCTGCACATACGTATATATATAGGTGGGCCGGTTTTCTAGTGATAAGACGCTTGACTGTCAATCCAGAGGTACGGGGTTCGAATCCTAAGTTTGCCGGACAAGCCTGTATCTAAAAAGGATTTCTCTCTATTTGTTCTGGGGGCTTTATCTCACTCTGTCCCTCTGGTCAGATCGCTCTGTGTCTGTACTAGTAGAGGATGAATTTCGCATCCTGTGTGACTGTGTTTGCTATATTTAAAGCGCCTTTGAACGTGTTTGTCATGAAAAGGGCGCTATATAAATCTGGTATAATATATATATATATATATATATATATATATATATATATATATATATATATATATATATATTAAAATATATTAAAAAGTTACTCCTGGACAAGTATATAATAAATAAAATATTTGTTCTAACCTTCTATAAAATTTATATTTTATTGCAAAGATGAATAGTTGCACAGTAATATGATTTTTAACAACTTTTTAATATACCAAAACAATGACTGAAGCATTCTTAAATACGTTGTAACTTTAGATTTTATGATTAAATTGTACTTATTTCAGATAAAAATGATACTATGCATCATGACAAAAATGGGTCTTGACAAAAAACAAACGCAAAACTTTCTTATATTATCCTATCAAACATTGTAAATAAAGGCAACGATCAATACTGTCGAGAACAAGGGACGATGAAAGTGATTAAACAATATGAGCGGTTCAAATCTCAGTTCGTGCGAGGCTACTTAAGCAGTTTTGCCTAAGATGTCGGACTCTTTATACCTGATTAACGTATGACCACGTAAAGTATGTCAGACGAACTACAGGCCGTATCTGATGTTTTAACAATATAATTGAAAAATCACTCAAAAATTTATACGATAAGTTCATAAATCGTAATATTTCTGTTCTGTAACCTGTACCGTCGTTCTACAAGAATTTGTAAATGACTGGTCATGATCTAGATCTGCAATCATCGACATATGATACCACAAGATGAGCAATACTCATCTAAACTGTGCTAACAGCAAATACAAGTGTGAGTTGAATGAGACACGCATATACCACTGCCCATATATAATAAAGTCTATGCAGTGTGAAGTTCATGACATTGTCATAAATGTTTAAGTTGCATCTTGAAATTGAATATTTTCCACATAATCAATGTTCCTCAAATATTATTATTCAGCACTTGTAGAAATGAAAGCATAGCCTGCATCAGACCCTGTCCATATAAAACCACACTGTAGAATATTCATCCTGAATGCAGAATTAGATCACTACCATATATCAATAAAATCTATACGAAGATCCGTTGGAAGCAGAGAATGCAACCAAGCAAAATAATAGCAGACTCGGTTTGACACAGTCTGTTCATGAGAGGTAATGGAATGTGCATCACCTCTCATGCGCCCTAGCAACGGCTTAAGTGGAACTCTATTACAGTGATTTTGAATAGACTCCATGTTACCTAAGGACCAGAAAATATAACAACACTGAATCCAAGTACGGGGAGACTTTTTACAGCCGCCACAAGGCACTTAAAGATTGTTGTTGTGATAGTTAATAAAATTTGTATGAAGATCCTTTCGAAGTAGAGAATTTATGAATCGTTTAACATGAGCAACTCAGGTCATATAAGGAAACATCATTGAAGCAACAAATTCTGTATATCGGTCAAAACGAAAAAGGAACATGTGGAAAATGTAAGCAAACCAAACGTCAATGGGCTTATCATTCTGACTGGTTGACCGCATCACGCACCTCTGCATAGATGGTAGTCATAGATGGTTACCTGTCATCTGTACGTCTTACATGAGGTACATAATGAAAGCAGCGATGCATCTACTGTTACCTGAGATAAATTGATAAAACTCAAAGAGTGACATCTCAAGGTGCATGATTTCGGTCCAGATCGGATTTGGACCGTAACAGATACCATTTATCCTTCTCGTTATATTCAACTGCCACGATCACTTGGGCCCCACAATTTCATCTATATTATACAGTAACATAAAAGTCAGTGGAGCAGATAGGAGAAATTTCGAGCCTTAATTCGTCAGCGGTTTTTTTTCTGATTTAAAAGAAAGGCTAAACATGCGTAAGGTTTGTGCACGCTGGATACCGCATTTATTGACCCCTGAGCAAAAGAGGGAGAGGGTAGAAAAAGCTTCCGCCTTGCTCGTCAAATATAAAAAACAAGGAATGTAGGCATATCAAAGAAATTGTTACAGGTGATGAGACGTGGCTATACGTTTTTGAGCCTGGCAATAAAGAAAATATTAAAATGTGAGTAGGTGAAAATAACAAAAGGCCCGTTATTGCTCGGCGGAGCAGAAGCATCAGGCGAGTTATGTATGCCCTGTTCTTTGACTCCGATGGAACTGTGGCTTGACTCCCTGTCCCTGAACACAGTAGTGTTACTAGTATATTTTACAAAGTAAATGTCCTCTCTGCTGTTCTTGACCACTATACAGCAAAGCGCCCAAGGACAGGGGCGCGTGGCATCAAGCTGCTACATGACAACGCCCCGGCCCATCGATTAGCCGTAGTACAGTAATACCTTTAAAAGAATTATATTGAGGTTTTACCACAACCACCATATAGCCCTGATCTCTCCCCTTGTGACTTTTGGTTGAACCCTTACACTAAATCATGCCCCGCCCGCTTTGAAACGCGCTCTATACCAGTGTATAAACAGTATACATAAAGAGCGCTTTCAAAATGCATTTTCTTTCTGAGTGGCTTTTGCGCTTTGAAGGTCTCACATAGTCATTTCTTGGAAAACGACTGAGGTATGTATAGCCCGCCACTGTTGCCACTACTTTTCAAACAGAATGGTATTATATTGTAGTACTATTGAACATTGATTTTCAGAAAATTTACCATTACCTTGATACATGTTAAGCCAATCTTTGAGGAACGAATACATTCAAACAAAAGGAGTTTGTTTATAAGAAACACACATATTTTATTTTCACAGTTCATGTTACGTCTTACTTTTGAAGATATATAAATCTTAATAACATGAAGGTTCTGCTTAACGTACAGCTATGAGATTAACAATTTCAAGAATATTACGACACAGCAATCGGGAGAGAAATTTGCTTGCTAGTCGCGAGAATGAAGCTTGCTAGTCGCAAGAATTTCAAGGATTGTATCAAACTGAAATGTCGACATCTTTTTTCTCTGTATTTGTTCTGCTTGCACTGATTCACATATCTCGTTGCGAATCCAACTGGACACGATTTGATGTCTAGATAGAGAAAGGTATCGAATCAATGGGTAAAGTAGCTGACACTCTAGGTGGAATAGTTGTAAGGCCGATTTCAGTATAGTATATTCTGTTGTGTAATACCTACGAAAAATAATTCTAACATATGTTAAAATTACCGACAGTATGATATAAATTGGGTCCGTATAGATGTCTCTTATCATTTGCTTTTAAAGATGATACAAACTTTGAGTATTTTTAAATATTATACATTACATCTTAAACCCCTAAACGAAATGAAAACGGGCATATAATGTATGTGAATATACAATTCATATTTTCAAAGTTTGCACTCATTTGCTCCTTTCGAATGTACGGACAACAGATACGTATTTTGATATTATATAAAAGTTTAACAAAAGGTTATTCTAGAAAAACGTAAGTGCTTTTGATTTAATGTTTTAATAGCATTTCGTTCCTTGTTGATACAAGAAGATCGGAACGATGTACAATACTAATATTGCCCAAGTTTATTGAAATAGTGTCGTCGTGTTGATTTTTTCATGGTATAAATTGCAGTAATTTAAAGGTTTGAAATGCTAAAAACACTTCGAACAACAATCCATTTTGTATAAACAATGATATGTGCATATTATAGTTCAAACAATTATAGTCATGGGCCCGTCAAAATGGATATATATCCGTGTCAAGAATACAAGCCGTTTTCGTTGTTTAACTGTAAAACATACCTCCATTTCGCAATAACATTGCTTATATAAAAACCACGTGCAAATATGCACCTTCGAGTGTTGAAACAACGAAACATCATCTGAAGACAGATTCACGTCTGATGCAAAGCGACAAAAACATACTATTATTAGTATATAACGGGAAATTGGAAAAATGCGAATGAAAAATGAAAATAAAAATGCGGTTTTAATATGAATCAATTGAATTTCTGTGTGAAACAACAACAATAACAACATGTACTGATTGTTAGCTTATAATACATCAATACATATATACGTTTTCTAGAATTAATGAACTTGTTGAACCTAACATTAACCTTTTAACATTCAAATTTCCGTCAATACAAATTAGCATTTCTGCAAGCTCATCATTTGTAGCAGCGCAGGCGTTTCATGATAATATTGTCAGGAAATATGATTTTTAATACAATGGAGTTTGTTACTTTCGCTGTATATTATTTTGTAAAAGGTCATATTGAGGCACAGCTACATAACTACATTTACTGTTCTGTCTGTCAGCCAGCCATCGTGTAGACCTGATTCATGCAGCGCGACAAAACGAAAGACCCCATTTATGCATTTGTTGCAAACAGCGTCTTGCCATTCTGTCAATGCGGTGGTGCAACAGATCGCGATAACGAAAATAGGAAAAGTCGATATGTCGTTGATGTAAGAGTGACTAAAACGACTTAAAGACAAACCAAATATTTTGAGCGACAAACTAGACATTTGTTTTAATGTTTTTCATTCGTTGTTGCGGGAGGAAAAGAGCGGCACGACGACTAAATAGTAAATCACAATTGTCGATAAAGCAGCATAACAGTATACAGAACGATGTCTTCTGTGACATTGCTTTTTTCCAACCTATGCCAATCTGACAGAGCGGGACGACGCCACTTTTATGCCGCCATTATCGGCGAACGTACAAATATCGTCCTTTTTCTCTGTCGCCATGTAGTTTTGCTGACAGGATAAGACAAAAACAAAGAAACAAACAGAAAACTGTCTTTCTATTGTTCTAGCATGGCCAAAGAAATAAGACATCGACGCAACAAAAAATAACAAAGTTAGTTGGCAAGCTATCAAGTGGTTAAAGTTCAAACGACTGGAACTAGATGTACTGAGAATGCCATTGAAATGAATTATGTAAGGTCGGACGGTTGGCCTAAGCGCTTGGCTTGCAACATTATTTTCTCGTGCTGGGCATCTGTGGATTTTCCATTTTTTTTAGGTACGATGTGTTTGTTGTTTTGGCAAACTGCATTGGAATTTTATAGATATAGAAATAATTCTTGTTTATATGAAATACATGGCGAAAATTGTTTTTGTTCATTTAAATATCTTTATTTAAATGAGCAAACAATGGTGTATTGTTCTCTGTGTGTAGATGTCTCAATGAAACAATGCAAAACTAGACAGTTTTGATTAATACAGATGTACATGTAGTTAGAACACGATTTAGAGAGGATATTTCCTGAAATTGAAATTATATTTTTCAAGATATTAAACTTGTCATTGTAAAATAAAAACGAAATATATGGTAATATATATCAGCAAACTTAACAAAATATGAATTACACAAAAGAACGGAAGCGGTAGCAAGTAATTAATAAACCAAGAAATTCAAAAATATATTAAAATCAGTTTTAACCATAATATAATAATAAACTTTTCGCTTCAGTTGATGCTCAATCTTTGTCATAGCTCCGGGACGAGAAAAGGGGGCGTTGGTATGCAAGAAGGAAAAAAGCATATTTTCTCTTTTGCTCAGATAACACATTTCTGCGATGGTTTCTCTCTTACTTTTTTATTCGTATATGTAGCAACTTTTTTCTAGGCGTCGAAATAAAATGTCTTATATCTATATATATCCATTACTTTCCAGTCACGTGAGGACAACAAAGTATTTGTTTTCGCGCCGTATCATCCCTACACAGTTAAATGTATTCTAGACCATAATGTCATATTGGAAAACTATGAAAAAATTCTACATAAAGTTATTGTAAACATAAATTAACTGGTGAACGTGTACTCAACGTGCTATGCATTAGGATAAAAAGCGTACACACTTAGTACATATATAGCTTAACACAGAATAAATGTGTTTTGCCAGTAATGAAACTGGAACTTTGATTAAACAAATAACTGTTATGGCATGACATTATAATGATAAAGTAGCTCTACATGTTCAGTTAAATTTTTATTTACCACATTTGAATTGAATTCAGTATTAAATATGGCAGTTCTGAACTGTAAGTTTTAAAAAGATCGGGAATACATTTTAAATCACACAGTATAATACTGGTCACGTGAGAGAAAGAAAAGCTTTCAATTGGTTAAATTTATATAAAAGATTAAATAAGTCAAGAAGCTGTCAATATACGAAAGGAGTTGATCAATATATTTAGATTTAATGGATCTTACGACGTCTTATACCGAAGGATGAGTGAAAAGTTTGCAATCGGGTGATACATAATGTACAACTATATTTCAAAGTTGTATTTCCACAGAACTTGTATTCCTTGCGTAATTTGTTTTCTATAATTGATAATTGATATCAATAAACACGAAACAAGTATGAACACAAAGCATTGGAAAAGCTGTTGACTGTGATATACTCGTTTCGTGCTGGTTCAGCAGAAGAGGATACACTTTCATAAAAAACGTGAGGAAGAATTTTTATAAAATAGACATTGAGCTTATTATGTCAATGGAAATTTTCAACTCAGTGAAAATATGTAACCATTTAGTTATGTAATATGAATAATTTATTGAACATCCTTATCTACTAAAATGATTTTTCTGAGAATGATTATTCTTTTCCGAGAATTGTCTTAATGCATAATAATATTAAAATGAAAAAAGACCAATTTTTGAAACTTAGTAAAGAAACCAAGCTGAATGCTTATTGCATTATGTTGCTTAACCTGGACCCTCTGTATTCTAAATAATGAGGTATCCGTTGGAGGAAGTATGCCTTTGGTATGGTAATAATATACAAACACAAAGATCGCTTGAATTTAATTCATCACTGCGCCAAAATTACTATGAACAAATGCTGGTTAAACATTAAAATGTTTCCGTTCTCTCTTATAAACTTCAAATTTATGATTTAATGAAAGTCATAAAACTACGTTTTGGAAGCGTTATTAACAGATTTGCAATAACAGATCGGCCCCTCCTTCAAATTTATGATAATTAATTCTAGCTGAAGTGAGCTTCAGTATAAATGTGTTTCACGCCTTATAATGATAAATATGACAGCCTCGTAAATCAAAGGTTCCTATAAAATATATATGAAGGAATTTAGATGATAAAAACTAAATTAAGAAATAATATAAAATATATAAGAAGAGATTCAAATAATAGGTTGTTTATCTACTACGTGATAGGCTTGCTCTGAAAATCCTAATACCTGCATTTAGCATAGAGGCCGGATATTTGTTTGATTCAGTGTAAAATCGAAATATCTTTCACGAGTAAACACCAGATGCAATATTTCAACGAATGCCATAGGCACGAGTGAAAATGTAAGATATTCATGAGTGAAAGATAGTTTCTTACATAGGGAACAAACAAATTTTTTTTTACATCATATTTTGACTTTTGCCCATTTTATAGTTTCTTATCAGTAAAATATGTTTTTGATATTCACAATGAAATTGGCAGATATATTTCACTTTAAATTTTCGATAAATTAATGGAAAAGTAAAATAATGTAACATATTTTTTTTGTTTTGATTTTATACCTTTTTATCGTGTCATGGTGTGAATTTCACATTTTCTGGAACTACTAAATACCATATCATTTTGTTAAATTAGTTATTTCAAATGCTAAAACAATATAATGTTCATGTGATTGTCTCTGTCAATTCTAAAAACAACAACATCGTTGTTTAGAATACACAGCTTGTTTAAAAAAATTATTCGTAAAATTCATGAATCTATTTAATTTTGTATCTTTCACCCTGTCATATTCATAAATTATTATCTATGAGGAAGGATTCCTGCTTATTAAGCGTATCTTTGTTTCATGCATTTTAATACTTTTTATGTTCATATTACAGATAGACACAGACTCAGCCTTCTGTTAAGTATTCTTTTTAGCAGATTCTGTAAAAGGAAAGGTAAATATACATATTTCCAATTAGTATTTTCAGTTCACAAAATAACCTGATTTTCTGCGTCTTTACTGAGAATAAAGAAACCATTTTTTAATATCATCGCAAAACCAAAGGTTAACATCAGTTCGATAAATTTTCTACAGGCAATTATGGCAAGGTTGACTTTAGAAGCTTATCTCAGGGATGCATGTCACTATTCACTAACTATTTGTTCGATTTTGTTTTTAGCCTCAAGAATGTCAGGGGAAATATCTGTGGGCACGTGAAGGTGAAGAGATGCTTACGAATGCAAGCTGCGTCCCTGTTGCACAAGGATGATATATTAAACATATGTATTTGTTATGTCAACACGACAGGGAAATTAAATGATATAAATTGATTATAAATGTTCAGAAATGTATCGTTTACGAATTTACTTGTAGTTATTCTGATATACTTTTCTTATCAAAGTTCTAATCAGAAGATGTGTCATAAATGGCATAGGCAAGTTCACGTAACTTTACAACATGCTGATAATGCATTTTTATTATGAAATAATACATTGCTATGACAAACATATATGCAAAATTGGCACATATTTTTATAGAATCCCACAAATCTCGTTACATGTATATTACACCAGAGTAAGTCATTGGGATATTCTTCAGCCATGTTTCATTCAAATATCAAATTGCAAATAAATATATGTTAATCGTTTGTACACTTGACACTTAGTGGCATAGCTGACGAGTATCACAGTAATACGATTTTTTAAAACGTTAAACATTTAGAACATGTTTGCTATTTATATCAAAACAAAGGAAAACTTTCTTGCTTAATCCCATTAACATTGTAAATGAAGGCAAGCATCAATATAATTGTCAAGGGCGAGCGACTATGAACTGAGGTTTCACCGAATACACTAGGAAAGTCTTTCAAAATGTATACGATAAGTTCATAAATTGAAATATTTCTGTTATGTAATCTGTACCCGCGTTCTACAAGAATTTGTAAACGGCTGGTCAGGATCTAGATCTGCAATCATCGACATATGATAACTCAAAAATCAGCAATACTCATCTAAACTGTGCAAACACAAAATAGAATTGTGAGTTGAGTGAGACACTCATATACAACTGCCCATGTATAATATAGTATATGCAATAAAGTTCATGCCATAAGTGTTTAAATTGTATCTTGAAATTGAATATTTTCTACATATACATACTTAGTAATATTATTATTCAGCACTTGTAGAAACGAAAGCATAGCCCGCATTAGACCCTGTCCATATAAAATCGATTCGGTGGAATATTCTTCCTGAATGCAGAATAAGATCATTACTATATATCAATAAAATCTTTATGTAGATCATTTGGAAGTAGAGTAACAAATCAAAATGATACAAGACTCGGTGCGATTGAATCTATTCATAAATGGTAATGGAATGTGCAACGCCTCTCACGCCCACTAGCACCGGCTTAAGCTGAACTCCGAATTGACTTCATGGTCCAAAAGACCAGACAATATAAAACACTGAATTCATGCACGAGGAAACATTTTACAGCCGTGACACGGCACTCCAAGATTGCTGTTGTGATAGCTAATAAAATCTTTATGAAGATCCTTTGGAAGTAGATAATTTATGAATCATTTAACATGGAGAACTGAGACCATATAAAGTAACACCAATGAAGCAACATATTATGCATATCGGTCAAAACAAAAAAGAAACATGTGCAAAATAAATAAAACAAACGTCAACGGGCTTATCATTCTGGTAGTCGTTAGCCTGTCATCTGTACTCCTTACATGAGGCACATAATGAAAGGAGCGATGTATCTACTGCAACCTGAAATAAACTGATATAACTCGAAAAATGACATCTCAAGATGCACGATGTAAGAGATACCATTTACCCTTCTCGTTTTATTCAAAATTATAAAATGACTCACACGCTCGCTTAGATTTTCTTAAATTTGAATAGAAAAGTCACAAATTTGTTTCGCCGTGAATGGCTCATCAGTGTGTCTAAATATATAACAATAAAAGAAAGGGAAAGGAAACAAGCCTCACTCGGGTCGTTAAATTCTTCACGTAACGAAGCCATCCGACTGGCTTATAAAAGGTCGGTGGTTCTATCCATGTGCCAGTCCGTGATGAAATAAGGCACGGGGAGCACCCTGGGTTTTCCTTTCCACCAGCATAGCTGAAAAGTCGCCATATGACCTATAATTGTGCTGGTGCGACGTCAAACCTAGCAAACACGTACAAAACAACGGCAAGGGGCACATTACTAAACCCAGAAAGAAAGAAACTTGTAAAAAAATAATAAAAGTTTTTGGGCTAGAGGAATAAGGAAAAAAGGAATAAGCGTAAACAAGCAGTGTTTATGTATCATTTGTATATAAACTGGCTGGGGTAAGACATCTATGAAATAATACATAAGAAAACATTCGCAGTCTCACTGATGGTCAAGCGACATTTGGAATTTGACAGGATGAAATTTATTGATATTTTGGGAGTTCAATTATTTTACCTGTAATTTCCAGAAATGTATAAATAGTTTACTCTCTACTGTTCTGAATATTATCAAAGATAGATGTAAAACCTTAAGTGAGAGTTATTGCAAAATGTAGGTATTGGATCTCTATAATTCTAAATAATAAAATGATATACTATTTTTAATTACCAAAGTGTTCGATATTTAAATATTTAGTGAAAAACTAGCCCGAACACACCATTCGAAATCATTAGACGGCTGGAAGACTAAAGTTTAACATGATTCTAAATAACTAACTTACAGACAGAAATAACTAACTTAAAGACAGTAGGGATTTGTGTAAGCAATGCGCTTTACTCCAGGCTTTTTACTGCATTTCAAATGGACAGTCTAAATTTTTCTAAATTCCCCTCGACTTGTTTCAATATCAAGGGGCGAACAAGTTAAAAACAGGTATCGTCTTTCGGATAACAAGCAAGGAAATTAGTATTCAAATTGTTTTTGCAGCCTCTCATGTAAATAATTTAAATAATTGAAAAATAAGTCTAAAAAAGAAATTGATTGAAGAAAAAACAACTTTTTCTTCAAATATAACAAGATAGAGAATTTGTCACAATTATTGATATATGCCTGTACAAAGATTGTTCAATTTATATATATGAATATCATTTCAATGAAATTTAGTATGTTTATCATTTTATATTCACCTTACTGCATAGATGTGATTTAGTGTAATATTACGCCGAATTAATGGAATGAACTCGGATGTACAACTACTTTTAGGACCTGTTTAATCAGGAAAAGAGAACTATTGATTATGAATTCCACTGGAGGTTTGACATCGCATCACCGTCAGTTTTGCACCTAAGAAAATCGACTCCATTTCTTTAATAAAGTATAAATGAAAAGAATATGAGGTATAACAAATTATTCTATAAGTATCAGCAAATCCGTGTATTTTTAAGAAATCATAAGTATCAAAATTTAGATGCTAATTATTTCGATTCTAACTCGACATACTTCTAATAACGTTAGATGAGAATAAGAGGTGTGTTTTTATCTAAGGTCAATTACAATTACAACAATTAAAACACGGTACATGCGCAGCATAGTTCAAGGTCGATGTATTGCAGAATAACCCGAAATAGATTTTGCTCTACAAGTATGTAAGTTATTAGCTTGTCGTGTTACAATACTAAATAAAATTGTCAACAGCATTTGATATAAAAGTCAGTCGTATTTAATCAGGAAATTTCCTTGTATATTTGCCTGCCACTGGCTTATAACAGAAATAGAAACACGCAATGTTTTTGCTGCACATTACGAATATACCTTGTAAACAAGTACGTTTCAACTATCTTAGCCAATGACATACAAACTGTGACGTAAGAGATTAAATTTAATGAAAACTAGACAAGAGTCAAGGATGTCGACAAAATGTATCTAAATATAAATATATTTTAAAACAAGCGAGTTCTCTCTATTTGATCAACGTGATAAATTAATACCGGAGATATGTTGAATATATCAAAAGTTTATATTATATTTGTTGTGTTATCAAGTGTTTACAGTTTACCTTTAGAAGGTTGGAGAGAAATTAGTATAGAATTAAGGAGGGCTGTTGGATCTGCGTACACGGCGGCAAAGCATCTTCAAGTAACATTCATTAGCATGTTGAAAGCATACGAAAAAATGAATGTAAGTAATAATAATAATAATGTATGAGTAAGTAACTTAAATAATATGAATAGATTGATGTCTCCCAATTGGTAGTGTTGTTCGGAAAATGTTTATATATTAAAACAAAGTATTACATATTATACCTGTGATGCATTAGAGTGGAATTATTGTGTACTTCTTTTAAGGATGCTATACAATGTATATCGTTTCACGAAACAAATTTCATTAGGAACTACCCAATATCTCATCATGTTCTTAAAGCAAATTCAATAATTAAAGAACTAATTTGAAATCCTTGTATGTTATATCCTCTGTCAGTGTTCATAAAAGTATCATTGTTCAATGCTATCTAAACAAATCCGTGCATTTAAATTCAAGATATCATGACAAGTCTTTCTCAGTTTTCATAAAAGTATCATTGTTCAATGCTTTCTAAAATAATCCGTGCATTTAAATTCAGGATATCATACAAGTGTTTTTCAGTTTTCATAAAAGTATCATTGTTCAAGGCTTTCTAAAAATATCCGTGCATTTTAATTCAGGATATCATACAAGTGGGTTTTTTTTTCAGTTTTCATAAAAGTATCATTGTTCAAGGCTTTCTAAAAAAGACCCGTGCATTTAAATCCAGGATATCATGACAAGTCTTTTTCAGTTTTCATAAAAGTATCATTGTTCAAGGCTTTCTAAAAGAAATCCGTGCCTTTAAATTCAGGATATCATGACAAGTCTTTTTCAGTTTTCACAAAAGTATCATTGTTCAAGGCTTTCTAAAAAAAGATCCGTGCATTTAAATTCAGGATATCATGACAAGGGTTCTTCAGTTTTCATAAAAGTGTCATTGTTCAGGCTTTCTAAAAAATCCGTGCATTTAAGTTCAGGATATCATGACCAGTCTTTTTCATTATCACATATTCGTTAAGTTTTATTATCTAATAATTTATTAGTTGTGTGTGTGGGGTTGAAAAGAATTATTTACTCAGTTGAAATTGGTATGCTCCGGATCCCCCTATATACATTTACAAAGTTTAATAATAATAAGATTCCTGACACTTCAGGGCTCATATTTTATTATCATAATAGTATATGCAGAAATGGTAACCTCTTTTCTATGTGATACGTACGTTAATACCATATTGTGTTTTATAAAAAACAATGCTTAAACTACAGCAAACCCTTTATCTGACTTGTGTCCGGAAAATGTTTTTGCTACGTTTATTTTATGCTTTGGACTTTCCTTGAAAATTTAGCATTTATATATTTATGATATGTTCAGTGATGTTCTTTGAAGGCATCATCGTGTATGAAATTGACGTTTGGTATCCCCTGCCAAAGACGGAGGGATATAGTTTTGGCGTCTTTAGTCCGTCTTTCAAATTCCCTAACGTCCGTCCAGGGCCATATCTAGAAAGTAGTTTTGGAATATTTAAATAAAACTTGATATACATGTCCACTACTATAGGGAAATGTGGCTTGTCAAGTTTCAATTAGTTTGCTCAAGTAACACCAGAGTCCCGCCCCGCACTCCCCCCACCCCCACCGACCAAAAATAGAAAAAATAGTTTGTTTTTTTAATTTTCAAACCTCCAATGAATATTTATCAAAAAGTGAAGTTGTAAACCCTCACCCCCGTCACCACCCACTTCCAGATTTCTTACTTGATTGTGATCTTGGAGCCTCCGAGGTCGAATGGTTAAGGTCGCTGACTTCAAATCACTTGCCCCTTATCGATGTGCGTTGAATTGTTCATGTGGAGAAGCCATCAAGCTGACTTACGGGAGGTCGGTGGTTCTAACCAGGTGCCCGCTCGTGATGAAATAATGCACGTAGGGGCACCTGGGGTCTTTCTCCATCATCAAAGCTGGAAAGGCGGCTTATGACCTAAAATTGTGTCGGTGTGACGTTAAACCGAACGAAATAATAAATACATAAATGATTGTGCTTTCCTAAGGACTTCAGTTCTTTTACGTTCAAATGTAGAAATGTTTTGCTTTTAAGTAACATCATAAACTTTTTATCGGATATATTTCTTTGCCATTCCTCAAAACAAACCCATTACGCGGGGGAATAACAATTCGTCTAATTTGCTTGTTTATTAATTGATCCATTCTTTTTAATGAAATGTGTATGTTGCAAGATTTGACGTGAATATTTTACCACATAGGGATCAAATTTTTATTCATATCTCGCTTTTTAAGCTTTATGGTATGCTTACTAACTTGTTGTGAAGCCCTTGCCTTTTCTTTTTAGATATGTTTATGTTAATTATTACTCGCCTTTTTCTGAAAGTTTTCTCTTTATGATAATCTGAGTTAATTGCTGCAAAATTCACGTTGTTTTTTCTTATTTTTATGTATTTTCTTCGTTTAAGCCCTGTAAAGTGACTTGCTTTGAGCACAAAGAAAATAATATACTGATGATTTGAAGATTTAAGCTTTAAAGTAGGTTAAATGAGTCCGAATAAAAGTTTTATGCATAAAATTATCTTTATATAATACTTAAAAAGCTTATTTCATTTTTCAGACAGGCCCAAACAAGGATTACTATTTGGTATCATTTATAGCAGACTGTAATGATGGAAACGTAAGTATGCACACTTAGTTTGTAAATAATTTTTGATTTCAAGTCAAGAAATAACCAAACATTATATTGTGTAACTATTTTGTCATACAAATGTCGGCAAGATTTTAAATCACATTGCAAATACACACCAGTACGGTAATTATATGAATTCTGCTCGGAATGATTAATATACACACTGTGACGTTGGTTTCAACACTGCATACAAATACTTATTTTTCCACTTTATTTTGTTGTAGCGTAAAGAATGTCAGGCATTCGTTCTGTGGAGATTCAACCCGACGTTTGAAAGGAAAGTTACTAGTGCTAGGTGTAGGCCTGTTTCACAGCCAGAGTACTAAAATTTATTGTATATATGTATGAAGAGAATATTCATGTGTGAATAAACGTTGCATGCAACTACGTCAATTTCGATCTGAATGAAGGAACCATTTCATAACGCAATTGAAATTGTAAAAGTAAGGTCTAAAACAAAACTTTGTGGAACTTGTAGAAAACCACTATTTTAAGATATATTAATTATCATAAGTTTTCAGACATGTATTATTCTTTAAGATACTTGTAGTATTCCAATTCAAAGTAGAAATGCCATAAACAATCTTCAATTACTTTAAAACTATGCTGCTGATAGAATGAATGTATTACGGTAATAAAATGGAAAATATGTATATATACATGTTTTTCTAAGATACACAGAGCCTCTTTAACAATGACAAGCTATAAGCAATTACCTATGGACTTCGCACAGAGGCTGATGAAAAAATCTTCAACCCCGTAAATATTGTTAAACCTTATATTCAACGAGTTCAATAAATTGAGAGTAAAAACAAAACTTACTTCATTTTTCTATTTACCAAAATTATAACACAATTTGGAGAAAATCAAAATATCGTCTTAATTCTTTATACATTCTAAATAATTACGAGAGAAGATAAGCTCTTACGTTTTTGTTCCATTTATAACAAAAGATCGTACTAACAATACGTCGACATACATATTAATGGGTAAACATGTGTAGCACTCTGATGTGGAAAACGTCCCAAGTGCATGCTTTTGTTTTCAATGAGTACTTGTTATAAATGTTTCCACTCCAGATGCAATGCACTACTTATATAGAGTTAAGTCCACTATAATCATCAGTCAGCTGTGATAAAACGAAGCCTTTTGATATGACAAGGGTACATTGAGTGAGCTTATAATTTCTTAACTGCCTTTCAACATCAGACTTGTTTGTTAATTGAGCTCTTGCAAAGGCAGATGAAATTCAAATGCTAGCACAGTTCTTAAAAACACGGCCTGCTCAAATGATTTAGGGATATAATTTAAGTACTGTGAAGTCATTTTTGTTCGCGTAGGACGAAATTTCGCGTATTTCGCGCTACAGACGACGCGCGAATTTAAGACCGCGCTATTTTTTAACCATTCAGTATAGTTATCCGAATTGATTTCTTGTCCGAAATATAGGTATGTTATGAGACCCATGTGTTTCAAATTTTCTCAGAACGTCACAGTTTATAGGCATTTAATCAAAGCTTGTCTTGATAGGGAATTATTTGTTTCTACCAAAATGGATTATGAAATAATAGATTATTTATATTAATTGGTAAATTGGTTATTTTTACGGACGCTTAAGTTACTTATGTTATCATCGTCATGCAAGTGCTAAGAAATATCTATCATTTAATCCTTTACAGAAAACTATGCATTATTTGAATTCATGTGTGTATAAATTCATTCGTCGTCCACAAATTTCAAGTTTATCTCACGGCGTTATTAAATGTAACGGCGCAGCTTTGTAATTATTATTACCGTATAAGTACTTATTTCTGCGGGCTTAATATTCTGCGATTTTTTTCAAAACTGAAGTGGTATAAAATTTCTGCGTACCTTATTTCTGCGGTGTCATCCTTCTCACGTTGATTGGATTTATTTCTGCGGTTCTGTATTCACATAATGGTGTGTAAAATAAAAACGCAAGAAAACAGTCATTTTATAAATATAGTCATGCCAAACAGACACGAAAAATGCTTGAATCTATATTTTGCAAACATTCTCATCTGTGCATTGTAACGGTATGATAATTTTTGTTAATCACGCCTTTTTCAAGTCCCATACGGTAAATATGACTATCACCAGACGGATCGGTTAACAATAGACACAAAGTATACAATGGATTGTGTTTGTCACATAATTTAAGAAAATTGAAACTGGCAGCTGACTGTTCAATAGTGAACAAAAATCAAAACAAATTTGATTTTTTTATTATGTTTATTCAACAGCAAAACAATAATAAAACAGTTCTATTATATTACCGTTACTACTAAATTTTTTAAACTTGCTTCTTCAACCTTCGGCTACATGTGGGACAAAAGCCGATAACGCTATCGGACATTGTCTTATACTTAACCGGATTATAATAGCGGCTTGTATCATCGTATCGCGGCATGTCAGGACAAAATTTTTTGCGGATTTTAAATTTGCGGTCTTATTGTCTTCCGCGGAAAACGCAGAAATAAAGTTCCCGCAGAAAAAAGTACTTATAAGGTATCTGCCATTGTTGTTTTAGGGTAATTGCACAAACGCCATTCATAGTAAAACTTCAAACCCCTTTTACTTTATCCTTTCATACTCTTTCACACTTAACCTAACCAGAGTGTCAATTAACGACAATTATCAGTTGGACTGTTATATTGATTTTTTTTTAAATCAAGGTCATAAACGGCCGCTTAACCATAGTGTCAATTAACAACAATTATCAGTTGGACTGTCATATTTTTTTATCATGGTCATAAACGGTCCGCTTTTATTTACAGGCGGACATGGTAATGACACGTGCGATGCTGGCGATTTCTGAAAAAAAATCTATACAAAATTCTATCTTAAATTGAAAGTGCGCGAATTCAAACCCGCGAGGAACTGTCTCTTTTGCCGTTTGCGCGAAATTTCATGCCAGCGAATTTAAATGACTTAAGTAACTTAAAACAAAATCGTACTCACCTACTTTCAAAATAAGCAAAAAGGGTTGTAAACCTAAAAGAACTTGTCTACCAGTCACAACATTTATAATACTAGTCAGACCAGTGATCCTCAGCATAATGCGATTTGTTTTACTTATACAGATTGTGTCATGTTATTATTCGATTTGTCAGACGCTTACTTTTGACAATGATGTAAAACC
Organism: Mercenaria mercenaria; assembly: GCF_021730395.1. Taxonomy (NCBI): domain Eukaryota; kingdom Metazoa; phylum Mollusca; class Bivalvia; order Venerida; family Veneridae; genus Mercenaria; species Mercenaria mercenaria. The sequence continues at coordinate 42,551,049 of NC_069378.1, forward strand.
TAGTAAAATGTATGAATACAGTAACAGCAACTCTTATACGTATATTCGATCACAACACAATCACTCTTTTGTAACCATTTAATATTTCATACCCGAGCAAGAAATTTTAAACTATGCTGTGCAAGTAAAGTACTAAGGCAATAGATATACTGAATTCTACATTTCAGTTGCCAACATGCATCAAAATACTCGTTTGAAAGCATATTTGGCTATTGTTATCGGATTGGCAATACAAAGTTTCAAATACCATTCTTAGAAACGGATTCTGTGGATCACCCGACGTTCTCTTTCTCCGAAAAAAATTCGACAAGCATACGTTCTGGATAGAAAATAAAATAGAAAAATAACAGTCTTAAAATCTCAATTTTAACTCACGTAGCAAGCACAAATTTAAATCAGTACAATTTATAATTGCTTGGGTGGTAGAAAAGGACAACAACGTAATGTAAAAGCTATGAATTTGGTCAATTATTGTATGATCATTTACAATTCAAAACTGAATAAAAATGTGCCAAATATTCATTCTCAAAGTATACGAAATACTCGTCAGATTGCATTATTTGAGGTATACTTGCTCAAACGTTTCCCAGTGGACATACTACAACACCGCACCTTCCCTACCACTAAATTTAAAGGGAGATACAGATTGTTGAAGTTCTGTAACATCTAATTTGGAATAGATTTTTTCTCTTCAATATATTCATTGCAGTTTTAAGTTTTGTTTTTAACTGGTGTATTTTGTGAAAGGGCTTTTTGAACACAATTTTTGAAATGCGAATTTTTTGTTAGGCATCTGTATAAATATTAAATTCAGTTTTGCTCAGGTAGATAAACTGTCTGAGATGAGCAAAAGCACTATTACTTGTGAGTTTTTACACACTTACAGACCGACCTTTCATTCCATATGAAGTTCAAGTAGGATGCCCGGCAGTGATACTTGCCATGTACATAAACCTGCCCGGCATGCAAACGCCAAATCGAAAGCTGATGATCGTGTCAAACTGAAATATTGACATATTTTTGTTTTAGTATTTGTTCGACTTGCACTGATTCACGTGTCGTTGCTAATTCAATTAGACACCACTTGATGTCAAAGTGAAGAAAGGTGTCGAATCAATGGGTCGAGTAGCTGGCACACTGGGCAGAACAGTTGTAAGGCCAATTTCAGTATATTCTCTTGTCTCCAACCTGCGATAATTTATAGCATATATAATGTCTGGTAAAAATGCCGGCAGTATTAGTATCAATATAGTAGATTGGCTCCGTATAGCTTTCTCCTATGATCTGCTTTTAAATATGAAAAAACGTTTTTTTTTCAGATTTTATATATTGCAGTTTAAAATCCTACACGATAAGAATATGAAATACGTAAAGAACCCATACCAAATGTTGATTCTTTCATATTTTTAAAATTTGCACCCGTCTGCCCCTTTCGGATATATACGTATGTCATGAAATAAAATGTATAATAATATATACATAAAAGTTTCACAAAAGATTATTCTGACAACACAAAAGTGTTTTTGATTCTTGAGTAGCATTTTGTTTCTTGTTGATAAATTTATTGAAATATTGTCGTCGCGTTGATTTCCTCATGGAATAATTTGCATGAAAATTAAAAGGTTTGAAATGCACAACACTTCTAAGGTCAACGATTCATTTTGTACAAAATATGACAGGAGCATAATTATATGAAATGTTCAAATTGAAGTTATTATAGTCATGGTTAACTAATGAATATATATCCATGTCAAGAATACAAACCATTCTTGTTGTTACAATTGAAATCAAACCTGTTTAAAGATAAACCATTTCGCAATAATTTTGCTGATATGGAAACGACGTGCAGTTATGCAACTTCAAGTGTTGAAACACCAAAACATCAACCTAGGACAGATTTTCGTCTGATGCAACGTGACAAATAAATATAGCATTTAATCGGAAATAAGAAACAATGAAAAATGAATAAACAATCCGGTTTTAATATGAATCAATTGAATTTCTGTGTGAAAAAAAACACAACGTGTGCTAAATGTTATTGTAACAGCGTCTTGTCATTCTGTTGTCGCAGCGGAACAACATAATGCGATAAGGAAAATAGAAAAATCGATATGGCGCTTGACACGACATTAAAGACAAACCAAATATAATCAGCGACAAACTTGAGACTTTTAATTTTTTTTTCTTCATTCGTTGTTCCGGGAGCAAAAGAGCGATACGACAACTGCATTGTAAACATAAAATGTCGTTAAAGCAGCATAACATTAAACAGAACGATGGAAGTAGATGTACTGAGAACGCCATTAAAATGGATTAAACAAGGTCGGACGTTTGGCCTAAATGCCTGCAACATTTTTATGTTGTCATGTTGGGTGATCTGTGTGTTGTTTTTGCAAATTGGAATCCTTTCTCCTTTTGAACATAGAAATAATTCTTGTTGTATATGATATATATGCGGCGAAAACTGTTTTTATTCATTTAAGTGTCTAAAATTAGCAAACAATGGTTTATTGATGTCTATGTGTTGATATTTCCTTGAAACAATGCAACTCTAGGCAGTTTAATTAATACAGACGTATATGTAGTTAGAACACGATTCAGAGCACTTATATTTCCTTAAATACATTGAAAACATATTTTACTAGATATTAATGTTCACTGTAAAAACAACAACGAAAACTATAGTTTAATATAAGACATAACTTAACAAAATATAAACTACCCAAAAGTTCGGAAGCGGTAGCAGGTAATCAATTAACTATGAAATTTAAAAATATATTAACATCAATTATACCCGTAATATTGTTACGACTCAGGGGTGTTGCGGAGATGGGTAAGCTATGCGTACTGTAGAACTCTTGGTAAACTTTACTCAAGTAGTCGAAAGGGCAAATAGGGTATAGCCAGGTTGATTCAGTGTACCGTAAAACTAACTAAACCAGAGAGACTAATAAGACCCAGGTTAACAGTTAATGAAATTTATTAATGTTGATATATCATACTCCAGAAAATACAGGTGAAGTCATCACATTAAACAAGCACATCTAACTGATAACAAACGTAGTCACAAATTCTTCTTGATAATAAATGTATTCATATATTGATAGTTAAATTCTGCCAGTATAAGTGCAAACTTGTCAAATAAGATTAAGACTGTTCCGGCTTTCCATAGTTTACAGGTAGCGAAGCGAGTTTCAATGAACTTTGAAAATGTTTTACAAATCAATACTGAGCACTTTTACAGGTACAAAATGCAAGATTTAATATACATCTCATTTTAGATTAATCTATTTATGACTGATCTGGCGTTCCATAACTTGTAAATATTGATGCAGATTCAAAGACACTGTTCAGCAACAGAAATTCCTTCTATAAAATATAGTCACTTATATTCTCAGTACTTTATATAAATCCATTAATTGCCTTTACTTTAAATAAGGCATGAATATGTAAATACATCTGTGTAGATAAAACTTGTAGAAATGTTACTAAATGAGGTATCAAAAAGGGCTTTTATAGACCAATGGCTTTTAATTAATATAAATTCTGATTGCAGAGCAACTTTCTTACATCTATGTTCAGCATAGTGTTCATTTTAATGAAAATCTATTGAAACAAGCCAAACGTGGCTTTAGGTCTGAAAGTTTGAGCTGAAGTCATTGCAGATGGCCAAAATCGGGCCCTTTTATAGTTTTCCAGAGAAAGTGACCCAAAAAGGTTACCAAAACAGTAAAAATGGGTTACTTTGGGTAAATTGACCAAATGGTTAGTGACCGACGGGTCACAGTGACCGAATGGTCACAGTGACCTAAAACGTTAAACTCTGCTGAATACTGCCGTATCATAAAAATGGCGACTTTAAATGGTGTAAGGATGAAAAGAACATCAAAATATGCACCATTGAGTTAATTCTAGCATGTACAAGTGGTTTAAACATCTTAAAAGATGACAACGATAATTTATGTTGCTTAGTAACGGTAAATAGTCCAACAATGCAGTGCGAATAAGGATGCATATCCTGTCAGGAAATGTGACAAATTCAGAGAGTTATCATGAAAATATTGTGATTTATGCAAAATTCAGACTGTACAAAATGATGACACTTATCTTTAACAAACAATTAAGTACTGTAGATTAATTGTGCAAAGTCTATAATGATTCACATGTAGGAAAATGTTACAAAATCTGGATTAAATGTGCGCCAGCCGAAACGGATGTCTCTCGGTAAATGTAAACAGAGTTCGGATAAGATTAAAACAAACATGGAGGTGTATAATATGAGTTTGGTCTGTCATATTATGTAGATCAACACATATGTGTACAATTCTGTGTTTCGTTACTGTCAGCTTGCGAGGGAATGTCTCTTAAACAGTTCAAATCACAGCCAAGATCGATGACTTATTTTATAAAACATGAAAATGGTAAGTCCCCATTGTTCGAGTCGTTACAATACCCCCTTCTTTTTAAGGCAAAACTCCGATTGCCTTACCAAACTACTTTACATATTAACGCGATATTTAAATAATGTCACACTGTATGTCAAAAGTTCGGATATCTGATATTGGTAGTCCTGCCCTTAAATGCACCTCAATACTAAATAGTCCTAATAGTCAAATTTATGCTATATAATTCACACACAATTTATAAAAGAACTTTCAAGTCTTAGTCTTGTAACACTATTGTAGTTTTCATTTTATGTTCAACAGATAAGTCCTAAAACGTTCTACATTATTTGCGGTTCTACGTGTTTCAGGTGAAGTTTGATCAAGCCTTTATTAAAATGATCGACATTGATTCGTCAAGTTCCTTTGGTCATCTCTTGAAAAGTTACGTCACATCTGCTTTGTTCTCGATATTTATCCACGCCCTTCCATATGGGTTTCGCATTCTTCTGGTCATACACTATCGTCTAGGTCATGCATGCCCTCGCAAATGGATAGTCTTCTGGATTCCTTCATCATCAATGGCAGGATATATATATGACTAGGATTGGTAACTGCTTTCGGGACAACCTGATTAGAAATAATGTTAGATTGTTATATGCTGTGCTCAAAGTAGCCCTTCAATGTCATGTGTCTGATACAGATGAATTTCTTTTGTCACTGAAAGCCTATGTTCAGATCATCTTTCTATCTGCACCCTGCTCAACATATTGGAAGTGTGCCCCCTCAACCAATATCCGCCGCTCTTGTCAGGCCCAAGTTTTGGTAGTACTCTGTTATAAGCCAGTGAGTTTCTTGCCATCATAGCCATTACTGCACTGGATGTGTGTACCTGCACCAACATGTCACTGTCACACCGGTCTTGGAATTGTTTTTCTTCATTAATGTTCGGGTCCAAGGCTCTAACAGTTCTACACTGACACTAACAAAAGGTCAACACTTCAAGAGTCGGGCATCATTTGCCACAGGTACCACCATATGGGAGTAGTGCATCAGACATCTTCATTAAACATGAAAGTACCTCAACTTTGTAATATACTGAGTCTGTTACCTAAACAGCTATCACTTCATCCAGCCAGTTGTCTTCCCTCCAGGTCATCTCACTGCTTTTGCAATCAGGCTACATGTACATCCTTCAATAGTTGTAGGGAATTTCTGGAACCCTGAACCAAAATCACTCTTGTAATTACTTATAAAAAATGAGCTGCCTCCCTAGACAAACTTTTAATGAACCACAAACTATAGAAACATTTTCTCATTCTGAGACATGACTTAAGCTTTTTCACACAGCGGTACCTAAAATCACTATATATTTCAAAATTTCACATTTTGTTCTTCTCTAGATTTAACACAAATGAATTCAAATTTGATAATGACATCACACTGAATTACACAACTATCTGCTGAACACAATTTAATGCACTTTTCCATCATAAAAAAAACTGATAAATTTTATTCATATAGAATTTAAACCACAAATATTTCCACTTTAATTTGATTGAAAATAACACTACTAACACTGCCTATTTGAATTTCGATACAAGACTTCTGCTGCTTCAGTGACTACTTCCTTGTTACTTCCAGCTGCATCACCGCATGCTTTTCGCTTGCCCCTTTTGGAACTTCCACTTAAGTAACGGTTATCTTCATCGTGAGGTTTGTGACCATTCTCCAGATTCTGGACCAAACTGCCATCAGACTTCTTGGCAGTCTTTGCCGCAGTTTTCTTCCTATGCTTATGCTGGCCTTTTCTTGGTGCTTTCTTGTGAAAGGGCTCCCCACAAATACCCTCAGTGCTGCAGGAACCTCCAGGTGTTACTTCTCTTGCCATAGGTTCACTGGAGCCTAAAACTGTATTCTCTTTGGATGCATCTGTTGACTGCACCACATAATCAGCTCCATTATCTACATCTTCAGTGCTTTCAACAAACATATCTAATGAAGACTCTTCCATTGCTGGTGCAGTGACATCACAAGCTACCTCTCTGGCAGCTCCACAGCAAGGTTTTGGCAAGCATGGAATCTCCTTCCCTCCCATCACTATCACATTCTTACTTAGTAGTATATCTACTGGACCAGCTTCACTTCCTGCCAAAACGTCACAACCCAGGAATGCATCATTTTCTATGTCTGCTACCACCATTTCTGTCATCATCTGGACTTTCCCCATAGTAAGGTTAAATTCACCCTTTCCCAATGCTTTTTTCTTACTGTCACTTGCACCAGGTAACCTTGATGGTCCTCTCAAAGATGGCCTCTCACCATCCCCCATCCTCTGGTACACCCTGTAAGACAAAATAGACCTTGGGGCCCTTGTATCTATGGTGAATGTCACAGGTTCGCTGTCAACCTCGCCCTGTACATACACACCTTCTCTATGTTCCCATTCAGCTTTATCACTGGTGGCAGCCTCCGACATGACATTTCTTGCTTGATTTATTGCTGTTTTGCCCTCTTTCAAACTACACGAAATCTTCTTTACATGGACCTCTCTCTGGGCGCAAGAGCCGGTCCCTTGTAGTTTAAAGGATCATCTGTTGTTGATTCCTGTGTGGCTACTGGAGAGTCACTCATGAAATTCTTGCTATCTCTGGAAGGACAGTCTCTTGCATAGTGTCCCCTCTCATGACAACTGTAGCATTCAACATCACTTCTGGTTTGTCTATCCTTGGCTCGAGCAAAGGACTGTTCTAATCTCCCCACTCTCTCAATGAGGCATTGTAATAGCTCCTCTTGAGTGTGCTTCTTCTCTACAGGTGTACCAAAGTCTGAACAGCTTGTGTTAAGGTCCAGCACCTTATCACTTGGTACCCTGTTTATAATTTCTGTGTTGTGGTCTGGTTCCACTTCAAGCTCATAGAGGGAATCATCCTGGATCCTGTTTACATGTCGCTCACCATATCTGATACGCCTTTCATTCCTGTTAGTGTTATCTCTGGCATAATCAGGTTTCCAGCTAGAGTTCTCCTGTTTGTAAACATCAGCCTGTCTAGAACTATATCTGCCTTGCCTATCGTATCGGCAACCATTCTTTGTCTGTATCAAATTCACCACATGGTACACTGCTTCGTCGATATCCATGGGCTCTTTGTGATATTCGACCTCAAATTTCGTATCCTGGTCGAGGAGGCCATCAAGGAAACGTCTTACCAGGTCTTCGTCACGAATGTGTCTGTCCCTGTGTCCGTGGGCTTTGCCATAGAGACGTTTGAGCTCGGCTGCATATTCTTCCACCGTCTCACCATGCTTCTGGTTTCTACGGCTAAACTTGGCGGCAAATGACCTACTTGTTTCTATGACCCGGTATCGCCTTGTCAACTCGGACATCAGCTCACTATAGTTGTCCAATATTTCCACCGGTAACTGAGAGAAGACAAACTCACTGGCCTGCCCTTCAATCTTCGGAAGTAGATTATCCAGCTTATCTTCCTCAGTCCAGCCATAACGGTGTGCCATGGCCTCAAATTTTGAAGACCACACAGTCCAGTCCTCTTTGCCCGTGAATGGAGGAATTTTCACATCAGTGTATCTAGGCACGTGACCTCGTGCTTGCCAGGAACGTCCGTGTTCATGTCTAGGTTCAAACCTCTCATTCAGTGTACAATCATTATATGCATGCCTGTTATGCATTCTGCTTTGAAAGGTCTGATTCTCGGGCATGGGCTCTGGGCAGCCATTGTTGACATTCTGGTCAAAGGGTGTCGCCCGAAAATCACCATTGCCTTGGTTTCTCAAACCTGCATGCCGCATGCGCCAAGGTACTTCACCGGCATATCCCATGTCATTTGTCTCGCGATCTGCTTGTAGACCTTGCCTCTGGTTTAGATTTTTGAACTCTGTTACAACATCTCTTAATACCCCCCTGACATCTCTCATCATTCTGCTTACTTGCTCTATTGCCGATCTTTCTTCATTTTCCTGTAAGTGCGATGTGTTAACTGCTACATCTGTTCTGTCGACGGTATGGTATGATGCCTCAGATAGCCTGTCATCCTCTAGCTCAGTACCTGTCATGTGTGACCTTTCATTCTGTTCTGCTTGCCTAAAGAAGATTTGGCCTTGACTGTCCACTGCCTGTGGCTCACATTCGTTGGAAGCTTGCATGATGACTCGGGTTCGTATCACAGGATCCAGACGAAGTTTTCCTTGCTGAATCCCACCGCTGCCACCAAAAATTGTTACGACTCAGGGGTGTTGCGGAGATGGGTAAGCTATGCGTACTGTAGAACTCTTGGTAAACTTTACTCAAGTAGTCGAAAGGGCAAATAGGGTATAGCCAGGTTGATTCAGTGTACCGTAAAACTAACTAAACCAGAGAGACTAATAAGACCCAGGTTAACAGTTAATGAAATTTATTAATGTTGATATATCATACTCCAGAAAATACAGGTGAAGTCATCACATTAAACAAGCACATCTAACTGATAACAAACGTAGTCACAAATTCTTCTTGATAATAAATGTATTCATATATTGATAGTTAAATTCTGCCAGTATAAGTGCAAACTTGTCAAATAAGATTAAGACTGTTCCGGCTTTCCATAGTTTACAGGTAGCGAAGCGAGTTTCAATGAACTTTGAAAATGTTTTACAAATCAATACTGAGCACTTTTACAGGTACAAAATGCAAGATTTAATATACATCTCTTTTTAGATTAATCTATTTATGACTGATCTGGCGTTCCATAACTTGTAAATATTGATGCAGATTCAAAGACACTGTTCAGCAACAGAAATTCCTTCTATAAAATATAGTCACTTATATTCTCAGTACTTTATATAAATCCATTAATTGCCTTTACTTTAAATAAGGCATGAATATGTAAATACATCTGTGTAGATAAAACTTGTAGAAATGTTACTAAATGAGGTATCAAAAAGGGCTTTTATAGACCAATGGCTTTTAATTAATATAAATTCTGATTGCAGAGCAACTTTCTTACATCTATGTTCAGCATAGTGTTCATTTTAATGAAAATCTATTGAAACAAGCCAAACGTGGCTTTAGGTCTGAAAGTTTGAGCTGAAGTTATTGCAGATGGCCAAAATCGGGCCCTTTTATAGTTTTCCAGAGAAAGTGACCCAAAAAGGTTACCAAAACAGTAAAAATGGGTTACTTTGGGTAAATTGACCAAATGGTTAGTGACCGACGGGTCACAGTGACCGAATGGTCACAGTGACCTAAAACGTTAAACTCTGCTGAATACTGCCGTATCATAAAAATGGCGACTTTAAATGGTGTAAGGATGAAAAGAACATCAAAATATGCACCATTGAGTTAATTCTAGCATGTACAAGTGGTTTAAACATCTTAAAAGATGACAACGATAATTTATGTTGCTTAGTAACGGTAAATAGTCCAACAATGCAATGCGAATAAGGATGCATATCCTGTCAGGAAATGTGACAAATTCAGAGAGTTATCATGAAAATATTGTGATTTATGCAAAATTCAGACTGTACAAAATGATGACACTTATCTTTAACAACAATTAAGTACTGTAGATTAATTGTGCAAAGTCTATAATGATTCACATGTAGGAAAATGTTACAAAATCTGGATTAAATGTGCACCAGCCGAAACGGATGTCTCTCGGTAAATGTAAACAGAGTTCGGATAAGATTAAAACGAACATGGAGGTGTATAATATGAGTTTGGTCTGTCATATTATGTAGATCAACACATATGTGTACAATTCTGTGTTTCGTTACTGTCAGCTTGTGAGGGAATGTCTCTTAAACAGTTCAAATCACAGCCAAGATCGATGACTTATTTTATAAAACATGAAAATGGTAAGTCCCCATTGTTCGAGTCGTTACAATATAACGACAAGCTATGCGCTTCCTCTGAAACCCATTCGATTCCATCAGAGGTTTGTCATAGTTCTGTGACGAGAGTTATCGTATGCAAGAGTGGTCGAAGCTTGGAATAGCATACTCCTTATTGCTTAGATAAACACTTTTCTGTGATTGTTTCCTGTCTTTTCTCACTTATCGGACAGAAAAATCTCTATTTTTAGCAGTGCTGGAAAATCTTATCTCACATGGGTTTATTCCACACTCCGCGTGGGAAGTACTTTCTTATTCTTACGCCTTACATCAAGGGAGGTAGATATATGTAAAATCACGAGATCGCTTACATAGAGTTGCTTTCCTTGGCGAGTACAAAATAACGCTTGTGTCAAAAATTGTAAACAATGCATGATTTTTCGGTCGGGGACACTGTTCAAGTGGGATCGAATGGTGAGAAAGGTAAAATAACGGACATCGTTCGCCCACTAGGAACTAATTGCATGTACAAAGTGCAGTTATTCAATGATGGACAAATTATAACGGTGGCAAAACATGAACTGGTGAAGGGTTTACCAGACTGTTTTTTTAACTTTGATAAACAAACAAACAAGAGAACTGCTACAGATACAGTGTCAAGAAATGAAGTCTACACAACATCTTCTAGTTCCATATTTCAGAGAAATGAAACAGATGTATTTGAAGATTCGATCTTGGATGATTTTGACCTTACAGAGCTGAACAACCTGTTCTCCTTTGTTGACAACTCAAACATGCAATCCTTTGATCAGGCTCCTTATGTTGCAGAAAAGTTGTGTGAAATGCCTGCATTCAGCATTGAGTCTCCCACTGAATCTAAGCCTATTTTGCCATTACCAGCACAGGTTAGTTTGAATGATAAATCAAGTGAATTATTAGTAACTGGCCTTGTACCAGTCTTGATTTGAGCAAGCTCCCTTTCTAAACTACAGGTATCATTGATCCACTGCCACATCTTAACACACTTGGCTTTGAAGTCCATTTAAACAAATGCTTCACAGCAATAGAGCCTGAAAATGACAAATATATGTTTAGATGAATCAGCAAAAATGTATTAAAGACCCTGTTTCAAGTATAAATGTTAAAAATTTGCTACTATCTCTGTTCCTAGTACAGTTATTAACAAAATGGGTAATACATGTATGTTAATATAAGTTAGATCTAATACTTGCGTAAAAAGTATTTTTTTCATATACATTTGTATAAAACTTATAGTGAAAAAAATGTGCAGCCAGACCGGGACTCGAACCCGGGGACTCGGAATACCGTTCTGATGCTCTAACGATTGGACTTCCCGGCCGCCTACAGATTTTCTCCCCGTTTTAATATTCAAGTCCTTTACCGTGACATAAAAAAAAATGCTATATTTCACCAGGACTATATGGTATCCACTTGCTAGATGTTCATGTCAAAAAAGCGATTGGTAAATATTGTGTTCAAAATCTGTAACTTATCATATCTTTACTTATTAGGCCAATCGCTTTGTCAGACCTGAAATTGACCAGTACCTCTTAGAAAATGAAAACTCATCAACTAGAAGAAAAACATCAAGTCATCAAAAACTTCTTGAAAATTACCTCGCACTCCAGAATGAGCTTCGTCCAATTCACCAGATACCTGCATCAGAATTGGATGTACACATCTCTCAGTTTTTATCGGTGTTCGCCAAAAGAATGGGAAGGAGTATGAACCTGTAACATTAAGAAGTATGTTGAGTAGCTTTGAACGATATCTAAAGAGACACAATTATGGCATAAGTCTTATCACCGGCTATGAGTTTTCGAAGACCCGTGAAGTCCTAAAATGTAAACAAAAAGACTTAAAAAAGCAAGGTCGTGGTAAGAAACCACATGCTGCTGATGAAATCACTGACGAAGAAATTGATCTGTTGTATGACGCCAAACAATTAGGGCCTGCATCACCGTCATCATTGATAAACACTCTATGGTTTAACAATACCCTGCATTTTGGAATGAGGGCTGGTGCTGCTGAGCACAGAAACTTATGCTGGGGAGATTTGAAGCTGCACTACGACGATGACTTGAAATGTGAATATATTGGGTATCACGAACGCCAAACCAAGACGCGCACTGGCGAAGATATTGGCAATGTCAGGGCATCAAATCCAAGAATGTATGCTACCGGAGACGAAAACAGATGCCCTGTAATGATTTACAAGAAATATGCCAGTAAACGACCTTAAGGAATGCAAAATGATGACAGCCCCTTTTATCTAGCTACAGTAACAAATAGTGAGCTACCAGCTGAGCATGAAAGGTGGTTCATTTCACAGCCCATTGGAGATAACAAAATAAACAATCTTATGACAAAAATGACTGAAAAAGCTAACTTACCTAGTCGTAACAACAAACGCTTGACAAACACCAGTGTCAGAAAGCATTTGTGCCAGAAACTTTTGAACAATAATGTTCCAGATGGTCAAGCAGCCCATGTAACTGGTCACAAAAATCCACATTCTCTAAACAACTACAGGAAGATCACTAACAGGCATCAGCAAAATATGTCCAGAATCGAATCTTGTCTTCAACTGACCAAGACTTGAAAGAGAATGTCATGCCACAGCATAGTAACAATTTAAAACAGCCACAGGATCTCCACCATTCAGCACCAACAAGAAGCTCCCAAGTACACATATCCCAGGCACAACTTCAAGAAACATCCTCCTTCAACATTGACACCAACCGTGCACTGAGTTCCATTTTTGGAAATTCGAACATTTACGGAGGCACATTCAATATTTCTCTGCATATTGACCAACCAAAGAGGCCACGCATTGACCAGTGATAGTTTTCAGCGTCGTTTATGTTGTTTTCACTGAATTCAGCTGTCTGAACTGCATGTATAATATGCCGTGTCTAAAAATAGCTCAAAACTAATCAATTCCGTATTTGACTCCCAACAGCATAATTCACTGTTAACAGTTGTTGTTACATTTCTTAACGCGTTTTCTTCTCCACTGTTATAAGTTAAACATTAAACACTGTTTAATCCGTTAATTTTCTTGAATTTGATAATTTACTGTTGACCTCGCTGTACACTCAAATCGATGATGTGTGATAAGGCTTCATTACGTTATGACTGTATGCGCGACATAAAATAGTTCCGTATTTTCATGCTTCTGTTGTGGTAAGTGAGAAATAGAATCCATCATTGGTGTTCGGTGAAGATCGAAAATCCCAACCCTCGGGCGCACCGCTCAAGTCTTAAACTCGGCACAGCCTCGTTTAAGACTTGAACGGTGCGCCCTAGGGTTGGGATTTTCTGATCTTAACCGAAGACCAATGATGGATTCTCTATATCTTTTATTTGTATATACAGAAACATTTTATCTAGGCGCTGAAATAAAACTTCTACAACAATGACATAACTACTTACGATTCTACGGTTCCAAATAGCAAAAATGAGACATGATTGTATTATCGCGGTGTTCTAATTATAATAAGCAAATATTATGACATGTTGAGAAAGGATTCCAATTTGCTTTAATCATAAAATTATAATTACATTTTTGTCAAAGACGGTCACTGTAATTTACCGTTCTTACCTAGCCCTCTTTTCTCAAGATATTAAACTTTATGTGTGTCCGTTTTATTCAAGATCAAGCAAATATCTCCAGATATACTCGAATCTGATACCTTGATGCACTTCATTACAAAGTTCGACACGTACGGAATAATTTCAGAGGGGGAAAATTAAATTTTGATCATTTCTTAAAAGGCAAGGAAGCCTTTCAATAAGTAAATTTTATATGAAAGCCAACCTCAAGCCTTTCATAATCCAGAAAGAATTTATTTTACTCGGATAGCTATTAAAAAAGCTATGGCAATTTGAAATTTAAGATAATGGCTGTGAGTGTAAGATGTAAAACATGGTAATGTCTTTCATTTATAGAAATTATTTTACAGAAATAAGTCGTACAGTTCAGATATGTATCTAGAAATTTAATAAATCCGACATTTTGTTTTTTGTTGCCATGGAAACAAAATTGCCACTATTTTCATCAAATATTTAAATGCTCATAACTTTCTCTTTTTTAAGCAGATTTTGAAAATTATTCAAGAAATTCTAGCAGACGGAATTAACATATGAGAAACATTGCCTTTCCCTTTAAAATCGTTCGTCCATATTAACATAGTGTATTTTTGTACCATATAATTAACAAATAAATAGCGACCTCCAGATGCATGTACATGGGCGGTAAGCAAAATGGACCGAAACGACGCGCTGGCCAATAAGCTGTCAAAATACAAAATGGTTTGACCAATATATACGGTTTTATGGACTGTATGACGTCTTATACCGAAGGATGAGTGAAAAATGTACAGTCGGGTGTTATTAAATGTACAGTCATGCTTCAAAGATGTAGGTCCATAAAGCATGTACTCATTGCGTAGTTTGTCTTTTATAAGGGATATCAATAAAGATGAAACAAAGTAAGACTTTTGTTAAAATAAAAGAACTGTATGAATAAAGCTGTGTTTTCCATTGTCCTGTTTACTTTTTCCGAAAAATTGATATGTGTTTTCTTTCACCTTAGACTAGAGACGTACCCTAAACCCTCTTTACACAAGGGAAATAATCTGTTAAAAGGGTGAAATTGTTGAGTGAACACCGTTTGTGAATCATAATCCTGTCCATGCTATATAAATGCAGTGGAAAACTAAGCCATGTTACCTGCTATAAATGATGACACAGTCATGCATCTAACAGTCCTAAAACTGTTTTCTTAGATTTTCTCATATTTTTAGATATTTTCCCATATTTTGACGCATACATATTGTTAGCAGAGATTGTTCTCTTTCCAGCAATAGATTTCTGTGTGTTTTAACTTTTATAACAATGTCGTCTGTTTGTTGACAAATTTCTCCGCCCCCCCCCCCCCCCCCAAAAAATGCCACACTTTCCCTAGGGCATTAAAAGATTTGATCTTTACATATTTTTCTTCACTAAGTGCTGACCCTTGCAGTACTTATGCATGTTTTTTCATGCCAAGAGGTAAAAAGTGAACCTAAGCCTACAATAAAGTTTAGCAGAGTTGTCTCCATTTTTCCAAATATTTCACCCAGTGTCATTGTTTTCAGCTCAAAATAACTCATATTTTTCAGAAATTGATATTTTAAGTATTATTTCAGACTGTTTTGCTTTGATGCATTTAGCTGCACATATATCTAAAACGCTTATTTGAAGTTTTGTTTTTTTTAATTTAATGCCTACTAAAACTGGTTAATTGTAAATACAACATTAAGCTAATTACGTCATTTAAAATTTTCAACTCAGTGAAAATATGTTTCAATCTAGTTATGTAATATGAAAAATTAATTGAATAGCTTTATCAACTACTATAATTTTCATTTCCCTAAATGACCGTTCTTTTCTTATTTCCATGCACAGTGAATATAAAACACACAAAAGAATCAAATTTTTGTAACCAAGTAAAAAAAATATAACCAGACTAAATATATACCTTTTGCAAATGGTTGGGTTTGGCATTCTAAGCAAGGATGTAACCGCTGGAGGAAGTATACTCTTGGTACGGTAATAACATACAAAACTAAGATCGCTAGAATTTATTTATTTTTTGTTCTTCTGCAGACAATATGGCTTTGATTCGGTTCCTTATTGCATCAAAATTACTAGGAATAAAGGCTAATTACAAATATTGAATTTATATTCAATTTGCTAGACCTGTTTTTTTTTTCCTACAAATATATTATTTAATAACAGACATAGAACTACGTTTTGGAAAGCTTTGTTTACTGGTTTGCAGTAACAGATTGGCCTTCTTCAAACCCATGATTATTAATTTTAGTTGAAGTGAGCCGCAACACCGCCGCCAATTATGTATTTAACAGAAGGTAAGTACAAATAAAAAGGATATACTAGATAATAAACATATCAGGTTTTTACAAGTAAAAAAACATTGTTTACATTATACTGCACAACGCGTGATTATCACCTGTTTGTTTTGACGTTCTTTCCGTGCATATCTGCATGTCGTCTGCTAATAATAATATAATCGTAATAAGAATGCGTTATGAAACGTGCAAATAAAGGTGATGGCATGTAAATAAATACACACATCAAAAAAGCTCCCTCTGTTGAGAGTACGTTACAAATCATCATTACATACGACGATGGAGCTGGATATATCAAAGATTTTTATTTTATTTGCATTGGTATCAAGTGTTTCCAGTGTGCCTAATGAAGGGTGGAGAGAAGTTCCTGTAAATTTAAAAAGGGCCATTGGATCTGCATCCGAAGCGGCAGCCGATCGAGGTGTTCGTTACATTAGCATGTTGAAAGCATACGAAAAAATAGATGTAAGTGATAATACAAAAAATATGTTGCAACACGTGTTAGTACTGTTCGGAAAATTCTAATAAATACATTTTACAGTGTTTTTACAGTGTTATATCTGCATGGCATAATTTATTTCCTTTTTTAAGGAAGTTGCATATGGTGCCACGGTGTATATTTCAATGTTAGCAACTTCTCCATTTCAGCATCTTATGATTTTGTTAAGTTAGATATTTCAAAAGCTTAAACAGTACGAGTGATAATCTCTTTCAATTTTATTAAAAACAATATCCTTGTTTAAGATGCATAGCTTTCGTAAGAATATATATAATCATTCAAGCTTGTATCTTTCACTCTGTCATATTAATAGAAGTGTTCATTTTTATTGATTTCTTTTATTCAAGTGAGTTTCTAGTATAGACTTGAATAGTATATGTCACTCAGCTCGAAAGTTTTGCAATGTCATGGGTTTCCCCAACACTATTATTTTTCAAATTTTATTATATTAGGTTTTCCAATGTTTCAGATTCATTTTCTTACTGTAGCCGATTATATGTATATTTATGCAAAATTCTGTGCTCTTTTCATTTAATGTTACAATAAGTCAATCGTTTTGTGGCCACGGAAAACTGTGCAATCAAAACATTTTTCGTTTTATATTTGTTTCAGTTTCTTTAAAAAACATCAAGTTCACATATACTCCATATCTGACTTTTGTACGGATACTTAAATTCATTTTGAAATTCGTCTGATGAGCTGAAGGCAAGAGCATCATGACATAAAAGCATCATGATATACTTGGCGACGTTGTTTAAAAACATCATCGCATACGAAACTTCGGTCTTTATGTATTTGTCTTTTTCTTTTTATGTTAAGTCAAGTGATTTGAGGCGACCAAGCAATCGCTGATAAGGTGCTTACTTCCATCTATTTATTGGTATTTCCTCTGAGATATAAGTTTTCGGATATGTCGAATAAATAAAAACTAAACATCACTATACACTGAATGAACTTGTATTGATTGCGTTTTTATTTTTTGAAGATTAATACTTTTTGCACACGGAACTAGTTTTTAATTTAAACTTTACGATATGCTGAGCGATTTGCAGTGTAAACATAACTTTTGACAACTTTCGGTAAAAACTCACGATTTATGGTATGTAATGTGATTTGCAATGAAAGCTACAATGCATACGAAATTAACTTTTTATGTTTATCTTTAATACGTACGTGTAGTTTGAGAGATTGCTTTAAAAATCACCATATTTGGCATTTTCTATATCTTTGTCATGATTCATGATTAGTACATTAATTGGTTTGTTGTGTAAACTTCTTTTCAATGAAATTGCTGCTTTTGTTGAATTTTAAAGCTTTACAGTGTTGATTTTCAGTGAGAACATTTTCTGCATATTAAGGATATACTTATTTTCATGCATTTTAATACTTTTCATGTTTCATATTACAGAATGTTCCAGGCTTGAAGGAGCACTATTGGGTATCATTTATAGCAGTATCTATAGAAGGAGAAGTAACTATACATACTTCATATTTAGTAAATGATTTTTACAGTTTACAAAATAACCTAATTTGTTTTTCAACGTTTTTACTAAGAATGAAAAATTCATTTTAAATTTCATCGCAAAACCTAAGGTTACATGTTTTCTACTGGCAATCATGGCATAGTAGGCTTTAGAAGCTTATGTCAAGGAAGCTCATCTCAATTTTTCTATTTATTTGTCCATTTAATTCAGAGTCAAGAATGTGAGGGAATAGTTCTGTGGACAGGGCTTAGAAGGATAGTGAAACGTGCCAGTTGTAAACCATGTACCACAGGGAAGATACGTTGATGATGCATGAAGATATTTTTCATGTGGCCACAAATTTTGTCTACGTAAATTTTGATGTGAACACGACAGGGACAATTTATGATGTCATTGAAATTACAAAAAGAATTTTAAAACATACTTGTACCTAGAATTCAAAGTCGAAGAATAAAATTTGTAAATAGATTAATCATTAATTAATATTAAATTTTCAGAATAGTATCGTTTACAAATATTACTTGAAGTAAATTTGAAATACCTTTCTCACCAAAGTTCTTATCAGAAAAAGAGATCTCATAAATGGCATGGGCAAGTTCACGTAACTTTAAACCATGCTGATAATACATTTTCTATTATGAAATAATGCGTTTTGGGGAAAACATGCAGAATTGAAACAAAGTATTTCATAGAAAGCCCTCAATCTCGGTACATCAACCAAGTGTGCTTTACTGAGATTCTTCAGTCATGTTCGGAATCAAATGGCAAAGAAAACACTTTTTGTATTGACCATACAGTTTAATGCAACGTCATGAAATTGGAATAAAAAGAAGAGAAATCTCCCTCTCTCTATATATATTCTAACTTTCTGTAAATATCACAGTAATATGATTTTTAAACCCTTTTTAAAATACCAAGACAATACCTGAAGCATTCTTAAATATGTTGTTATTTTAGATTTTATAATCAAATTGTACATGTTTCGGAAGAAAATGATACTAGGCACCATGCCAAAATGGGGTCTTGAGATCATGTTCGATGTTTATACAAAAACAAACGCAAAACTTCCTTATATTATCCCATCAAACATTGTTAATAAAGGTAACGATCAATACTGTCGCAATCAAAGTACAATGAACCTGGTAAAACAAAATGAGCGGTTAAAATCCCAGTTCATGCGAGGCTACTTCAGCAGACTAAGGGTCGGACTCATAATACCCGATTTACGTAGGACCACGCAAAGTGTGTCAGACGAAGTTCATGCCATATCTGATGTTTCAATAATATAATTGAAAAATCTCTAAAAATGTATACGAGAAGATCTTAAATCGTAATATTTCTATTCTATAATATGTACCCGCGTTCTACAAGAATGTTTTAAAAGGCTGATTAAGATCTAGATCTGCAATTATCGGCATGAGGTAGCGCAAAGATGAGCATACTACTCTAAACTGTGCAAGCAGAAAATATGAGTGTGAGTTGAGTGCATTGCCCTTATATCATAAAGTCTATGAAGTGAATTTCATGACATAAGTGTTTAACTTGAGTCTTGAAATTAAACATTTGCTACAGAATCAAAGTTCCTCAAGTATCATTATTCAGCACTTGTAGAAACGACAGCATAGCCAACATCAGGCTCCGTCCATATAAAAAACACGCTGTAGAATATTCATCCTCTATCATGCAGAAAGATCACTTCCATATATCAACAAAATTTTAATTTATATGAAGATCTTTCGGAAGAAAAGAATACGACCAAGCAAAATAATAGCAGATTCGACTTGACTGAGTCTGTTCATTAGAGTTAACGGAATGTGAAACATCTCTCACACCCCTTAGCAACGGCTTAAGCGGAACTCTATTACAGTGGTTTTAAATAGACTCCATGATCCAAAAGCAACGAGTAGCCCTGGAGGTCCCTTTTGACTTACGACTTTTGACTTATGGTTTGTGACTTTTTACTTATGATTTGTGACTTTCGACTTATGATTTGTGATTATTTCTGACTTTTGACTTATGATTTGTGACTTCTCACTTGTGATTTGTGACTTATGACTTGTGACGGAATATTGCCGGTCTCTTCAACCACCAATTACGTGTTTCCTTCTGGCAATCATGGCATAGTAGACTCTGTATTTTTTACTGGTTTTAAGGTGATCAGGAGAGGATTTATTGCGCTTTCGTTTGTTGTTCTGTTTGCGCGGCATTAATTCTCGATAGCAGTTATACAGTTATTGTCTTTTTCCGTGATAAATGCTCACCGTTAAATTATTAATTTCCAGTCACAATAAATATTCTCAACATATTGTACACATTATATCCTTGATATCTAACTCAATTCGGGTTAAATTCCAAATTTTCTACATTTGTTTTGTTGGTTTACAAAAATGCCGCCATATTGTTTACAACCGGAAGCTATCAATTGGCATTTATACGGTAAAGTACACAATTAGGCCACATCGTAACGATTCGTGTAAAACAAGTGGTCCAATATACGTTATCTAAATTGTTTCCATGATACGTTTACGTGTACTGGTACTGGTACAGCAAAATTACAAGAATTGAATTATCTGTGCATTAGTACATATTCTGAAATGTGTTATTGAAATACATCTACATAACCTCCAGTTTTTTTCCTGGTTTCTTCATGAATTTTTATCAATAAAACTCATTCTAATATTTTTTGATCCGACGAGATTTGTTTCCCTTTGACTGTTGCGTGACAGATGGTACAAGTTGTTCAGTTGTACTAAGACTGTAAACAGATTTTACACGTACTTATTGAAGATAATACGACGTGTAGATTTCTGTTCTCTAACTTACAAATATAAACGCGAGTTGTTCGCACTATTAATTTAATTTAGAATAAAAGTATATGAGTCATTTAAAGTTAGTTTCGGCAATGTTAGTGATTTTTTTTCTATACGTATACGGCGGCATACACGTTTACATATCAGTAATGTTATTGCGAAATGGTGTATTACAATTGTAACAACAACAATAGTTTGTCCGTAGAAGTATCTAGAGCATTTCAAACCTTTAAATTATAGAAAATTATGTCACGAAGAAATGAACGCGATGACAACTTTTTAGTATTGTTCATAGTTTCGACCTTTTTGTTCTAACGAGAAACGAAATGCTATTTCAATCAATCAAAAACACCAATGATTTTTTTTCTAGAATAACCTTTTGTTAAACTTTTTATAGCATCAGTTTCGTTTAGGGTTTGAAGCTTTAATATATGATATTTTGAAAATACACAAATATAATGAAAATTTGTATCATATTTAAGCAAATAATAAGAGATATCTATACGGAGCCAATTTATATCATACTGTCGGTAATTTTTACCACATTCAAGTAATTATCGTAGGTATTACACCACAGAATATACTGAAATCCGATAACAACTATTCCACCTAGAGGGTGAGCTATTTGGCCAATTGATTCGATTTTTTTTCTCTATCTTCAAGTCGTCAAGTCGTGCCCAATTGGATTCGCAATGAGATGTGTAAATCAGTGCAAATAGAAACAAATACAGAGAAAATATATGTAAATTTCAGTTTAATACGATCCTTGAAATTCTTACGACTGGCAAGTGTCATTCTTGCGACTAACAAGTTTTAAAGTAATAAGTATATTTTATCTACCCTGTAAACAGAAATCAAAGAAAACGATGAGATAAAGAACGTAAATATGACCAAAACACTGAACCCGCTTTCCCGCTTACTGTGTAGTAATATTTTTGAAATTGTTTATCTCATGGATATAGGTTTAGCAGAAGCTTCTTGTTATTTATTATTTACATGTCTTCAAGAGCAAGACGTAACATAAACTGAGAAAAAAAGATACGTGAGTTTCTTGTAAACAAACTCCTTGTGTTTGAATGTATTCGTTCCTCAAAGTTTGGCTTTGAATATGTTAAAGCAATGGTAAGCGGAAGCGATGAAATCTAAGTTCAGCAGAAAATGATAGCGACTTCACGATTGATACTGACTTTGATAAACACGAATATAGACATAACGTCATGGTTGTAGGATAAAATAATTTAATCAAACAGAATGAATTCTCTGAAAACGTTTCAGATAAAGGCCACCACTTTGAAATTTGTCTCAACTTGAGCTTTAGGAAATACCATAAATTACACAAAATTTATTAAAAAACTGCACGGTAAATGTTTTTAAAAATTTGCATATAAGTGCGAAGCACTGTAAACTGTAAGAATATACCAAGCAAATGCCATTTTTTAAACATTACTATTAGGGGCCTAATACCTTAAGCGAAACTCTGAATGGACTCCATGATCCAAAAGGACCAGACAATATAACAACACGGAATTCAGGTACGAGGAGACATTTTACAGCCGCGACACGGCACTTCGACATTGCTGATGTGATAGTTAATAAAATCTCTTTATGAAGATCCTATGGAAATAGAAAATTTATGAACCATTAACACGAGTAACTCAGACCATATAAGGTAACAATACTGTATATCGGTCAAAACGAAAAATAAACATGTGCAAAATATAGAAAACAAATGTCCACGGGCAAATGCCATGATCACTTGGGCCCATAAGTTCATCTATGGGGCCTCCACGGCCAAGTGGTTAAGAACGCTGACTTCCAATTACATGCCCCTCCCTCGGGACGTTTAATTCTTCATGTAAGGAAGCCATACAGCTGGCTTATGGTACTACCCAGGTGTCCGCTCGTGATGAAATAATGCACGGGGTGCACCTGGAGTCTTTCTCCACTATCAAAGTATGACCTATAATTGTGTCGGTGCGACGTTAAACAAAAATTCATCTATATTATACAATAACATAAAAGTAAATAACATTTAATCTTAATTTAAATACTGAAATCATTAATTTGAGAATATTGTTTTAAATAAACAATAATGAGCATATATTTTAAAAATGTTGAATTAATGAAAAAAGTTATACATGTTAACTGTGTACAGTTATGTTGACTTATTAATACAACAAAATAAATGATTTTAATAATTTATGTCTTCACATGTGCTGCAAAATAAAGGTGTTGCTCATCGCTTTGTAAATATATTACTTGTAATATCACAGAGACCGGACAAAAATGTTTGTTAAAATGGGTGTACCAAGTTGTAAATTAATTTGAAGCAGCATTTTCAAATGAATTTAGTTTTGTTTTTAATAATTATAGATGTTTTGAAACACAAATGAAAATAAAACTGTAAATGCAATGAAACGCAATTCGGTATAAGTAATTTTCTCAGGTGTAATATTCATTTGTTGTGTTTTAAGCGACAAAACATGTACTTTTCTTAGGTAGTATGTTCTTTTCCCAGTTCGGAGTTAGACGGAGTTAAACCATAGTTTTCATATTTAGTAACACAAAATATGATACACCTACATTTTCAAGATAATATTGTTTAGTAAACATCTTTCAGAGACTGTCTAGAAAGCATTAAATCTGTTTAAAACTGTTCATGCTCTAATGCATTAAAGATTTGTTGTAAGAACTCTTTCAGGTAAACCTGATCATCACAGTATTCGTTCACATATTTTATAAAATTATATGCTCTCTATAATATTCCATCGTTTATTACGTAGGTCCGAATGGAAAATTGCTGTCTAAAAAAAACCATACGTGTCCTAGTAACATGATCTGTTTCTTTTTCACTGACTTAGGCAATACTATAATCACTAATAATGACCTTTAGGTCATAACTAAAAAAAAAAAGAAAACAGAAATGGGATTCATTTGTTTTAATGTATTGCGTAGGTATAGAAATTTATGCAAGTAATAAATGTAAGTTTGTTAACTTTACCAAAGTTTAACTCATTTTAGTTAAAGCTATTGTGTCGTATGCACTATAAACAGAAATGAGTCACAATATTCTAGTTCATTATGTGTGTGCTCTTAACATGTTCAACTCGGCACCTTCAAGTAAACAAAAAATGATAACAATGATGCAGAAAATACATTATTACCAAGCTGTCACCTAATGTGAGGTCACAAGTGGGAGATCGCACAGTCGTTCACGATTTCCGATAATAACAGAACTATAGTTAATATATATGTTTATATGTATAACTGCAAGAACATCCCAGCAAGTCGAATGACTTACCCCTCACCGATATTGGTTCAAGCCTCACTCGGGCCGTTAAATTCTTCACGTAAGGAAGCCATCCAGCTGTCTTACGGAAGGTCGGTGGTTCTATCCATGTGCCAGCCCGTGATGAATATTTAAATAAGGCACGGGGGAGCCCCTTGAATCTTCCTCCACCATCATGACTGGAAAGTCATGCAAGTCTTTACAATATTGTTTAATAAATTTCTTGATAGTGGTATTGTTCTCTCAGATTGGTCTGAGGCTTATGTAACACCAATCTTTAAAAAAGGTTAAAAGTTTCAAGCTTCCAATTATAGACCAGTCTCATTGACATGTATAGTTTGCAAACTATTACAGCACATTGTGGTCAGTAATATTTTGAATCACTTAGACAAATTTAACATCCTGATGGACAACCAGCAAGGTTTTCGTGCCCGGCGAGACCCAACTTGTGGGTTTTATTCATGACTTAGCTAAATCAGTACAGCGAAGCCAAGTTGATGTTGCCATCATGGACTTTAGTAAAGCATCTGATGTAGTTCACCATGGCCGGCTCTTATTAATATTAGATCATTATGGCATCAGGGGCTCCGCACATTCCTGGATCTAAGCTTTCCTAGGACATAGAACACAAAAGGCGGTGGTAGATGGGGCAACATCTGGCTTGGCTCCTGTTATATCAGGCGTCCATCAGCGGTCAGTCCTGGGACCTCTACTATTCCTGCTCTACATAAAAGACCTACCCAGTTCTGTATCTTCCAATGAGAGTCTTTTTGCAGAAGACTGTGTTATGACTGTGACTCAGCTCAACTGCAACAGGACCTTAACTGTCTGTCATTATGGGAGCAGAAATGGAAGATGTCCTTTAACGTGAGCAAATGTCATATTATGCATGTTTCTAGACCCAGTAAATACTGTCTATACCTTACATGATCTGCCTCTGTCTGTTGTCAGTCAAGCTACTTACCTAGGTGTAGAAGTAACATCTAACTTATCTTGGTCCCCTCATATAAACAAAATATCTAATAAAGCATGTCACAAAGTCTTGGTTTCTTAAAACGTAATTTACATTCTGCTAAGGGAAGTACCAAATCAGCTGCCTATAACACCATTGTTAGACCAACTGTAGAGTATTGTTCAAGTGTTTGGGATCCTTATCATCAGAAGGATACAGATAAATTAGAAAACATTCAGAGGCAAGCTGCGAGATTTGTAATAAATAATTATAGCAAGACCCCGGGCACAGCCACAAATATCCTAACAAATTGAAGTTGGAATTTCCTCCAATCCAGAAGGAAATATAGTAAGTTGGTTTTATTTTATAAAATGGTTCATAATTATGTTGATGTCGATCCTAAACAATATCTCGCTCCAATCACTAGACAATCTAGACATTACCATCACTTAGCTCAGCAAATACCGTCTACCACAGTTGACTACTACAAAATACTTCTTCTTCCACAGAACTGTGGTAGAGTGGAATATCTTACCATCACATGTAGTCAGTGCTGAAACAATCAGCACTAGCTGCATCGATGTTCCAACCATAATTACTATTTATACTTGCTTTTATCCTTTTTTTAACCCTACTAGTATTTCTTTCTCTTTGCCTGCACAACAGCTTATGTATGTACATGTTTTTACACTTAGGGCTATAAGGTGTTAGGTTTTGCACCTATTTTATCACCAACTGTCAGGGAGTACTAGGTGGACTGAGTAGCTTTGGAAACCTGGGAAACCTGATAGTCTTTCACTTCTTAACCCCTCCCCCCCCCCCCCCCACCCCCCACCACACGCATTGCCAAAATGTATGAATAATTGAACAAGGCCATTATCGTAAAAGAAGAAGAAGTCGCCTTATGAACTATAATTGTGCTGGTGCGATGTTACACCAAGCAAACACAAACAAAATACCGGCAAGGGGCACAAATACACAAAAAGAATGAAAATTGTCAAAAAAAAAAAAAAAAAAAAAACTTTCGGGCCGGAGGATGTGAAAAGAGAATTAGCGTAAACAAACAGTTTTTATATATCATTTACTCGCCTACATACTTTAAATATTTATGTATATAAACTGGCTGGAGTAAGACATTTATAAACTTTTGTCTATGATTAATACATAAGCAAACAGTCATTCGCGGTCTCACTGATGGTCAAGCGACATTTGGAATTTGACAGGATGAAATTTATTGGTATTTTTAAGAATTCAATTATTTTACCTGTATTTTCCAGAAATGTATAAATAGTTTCCTCTTTACTGTTTCGAATATTATCAATGATAGATATAATACCTTAAGTGTTAGTTATTACAAAAAGTAAGTATTTGATATCTGTAATTCTAAATAATGAAATGATATTCTATTCTTACTTGAAGTTGTCAAAGACAGTGTTTGATATCTTTTAATATTTAGTGAAAAGCTAGATGATCATTAGATGACGTTTAACGCGATTCCAATATAACTAACTTACAGACAGTAGGGATTTGATTCTTTGAAAATGCACCAAGTCTGATTATGTGTATGTAAAATGAATACACCAAATAGCATAGACATAGCATCTTAAACAGTATGTGCCATTCATTTAAATTTCGTTCTAGGATAAACGTTGTCGGGAAGATGTTTTGTGACAATTTTATACGACTGCAGCCATTTCTACATTTTTGAATGAATATTTTTTACAATCATTTCCATGATTTGTTATGTTTAAACATATACCAATATCTTTTTTCGAAATCAAACTGTATAAGTAAAGTCTGTTTCAAATAAATCACAGAAGCAATAGACAGGCTGAAACAAGCTACAAATTCCAGAAGCGCCCTTGGTTGAGGAGTGTATATTCTGCGAAGTATACCAAGGATAAACTACTCTGCGGCTTTCTGGTCATGTATATCACGAATGGAACATACGTTTCTGTTAAAAGTGATTTTATATGGGACAGGTGTATGCAATATGCTTTAGGCGTTTTTTTATATATATATTTCTTATGGACAGTCTAAAAAGTTTCTGAATTCCCCTCGACTTGTTTCATTTTCAGGTGGCCTACAAGTTTCATAAAGGGTATCGTCTTTCGAATAACAAACAATGAATTGTGTAATCAAATTGAATTATTGGCAGCCTTTAATGTAAAGAATTTACAACAATTGAAAACTAAGTCCAAAAACGGCAATTTATTGAAAATTAACCTGAACCTGCACCATAAATTTACTTTTTCTTCAAATAAATATTGAAAATACATAATTGTGCATGATTTGATAGAAAAGTATGGTGTTAGCAACAACATCCAAAAGTTATTACCGAAAGTTAAATATCCTCAAGTCACACTAATGTGTCATTTATAATAAACAGAACATACGTATATCCCAAAGGTGCTCATTTATTTCAATGAAGAACTAAATATGTGGCCGCAAATAGTTATGTATGACAGTGTATTTTGAAAGTATACATGTTGTTCAAGACATTTCGAAATGTCAATAAATTCAAATTATGCGATGGTAAGAATTTATTTGCATTTTACAAAATTTATAAGCGTTAAATTCATAAACACGTACGGATGACACACACTACAAAAATAATGATGATATATAACGGTTACTAAGAATAACAATTAGTTATTTTTCTGTTCTGTGAATACGTCTGTGTTTTAATTTACGCTTTCCACCAGTATTAACATTTTTTTCTCAGTGTGTATATTTTTTTCTAAAACGTTTTAAAAGTGGGGTGTGTCACAAAATGAAAACAATGATAGAAAAAACATCATCCATTCATATATTCATACTGTTCTAATACCTGGAAATTCACATTGCAAATGGTCTAGATCTTTTCTCAGTACAATAAGCAATACCACTCAGCAAAAAATATAACTGCCACATCCTCATATGACTCATATACCAGATTTCATCAACAGCACTACGTTTTGGACTTCTTCACATGTTACACTGAGTAGTCACTTCCTGTTTGGTGTAATCAGTCCTATATGCTGTTGGTAAGCCGTTGAAATGTTTCTCCGTATCCACAGGACAATTTCAGGTATTTCAGGAACGACAATAAACCCTAAATCAACAATGAATTTGTCTTTAGAAGAAAACTATTAGGAATATTTGTAAATGAAAAAAGCCATGCCACTTCGCTAGTGTTCAAGTCAGTTTACACAAAATTCACGAGTATAACATTTAAAAATATATTTTCGTGCACCTGCATAACCATAGCAAAACAGTTCCTCAGCCCCATCAGGTGTCTGAAAGCTTTGATTTATTTTGAAGCCGGTACATAAAATGTCACAACTTGTTGATATTGAAACATCATTTCAATGAAATTTAGTATGTATATCATTCTATATTCTCCTTCATACCTAGATGTGATTCAGTGTATTATTACGCCAAAATGGGATGTATGTGGGTGTACAACTACTTTTTGGGCCTGTTTTATTAGGAAAAGCGAACTATTGAGAATGAGTTCCACTGGAGGTTTGCTGTCGCATCACCGTCAATTTTGCATCTAAGAGAATTGACTCCATTTCTTTAATAAAGTATAAATGAAAAGGATATGAGGTATAATAACAAAATATTCTATCAGCATATCCGTGTATAACTAAATAAATTTGTCAACATCATAAGATAAAGTCAGTCGTATTTAATCAGGAAGTTTCCGTGCAATTTGCCCGTCGCTTGCCAATAACAGAAATAGAAACGTGCAGGTTTTTTCTGCACATTACGCATATACCTTGTGACAAGTACGTTTCAACTATCTTAGCCAATGACATACAAACTGTGACGTAAGATATTAAATCTAATGAAAACTAGACAAGGGCAAGGTATATAAATATAAATATATTTTAAAGCAAGCGAGTTAAAAGGTTCTCTCTATTTGATACATGATAAATTATTACCGGAGATAATGTTGAATATATCAAAAGTTTATATTATACTTGTCGTGTTATCAAGTGTTTACAATGTTTCTTCAGAAGGTTGGAGAGAAATTGGTATAGGCTTATGGAAGTCTGTTGGATCTGCGCACCTGGCGGCAAAGTATCTTAAAGTGAGATACATTAGCATGTTGAAAGCATATGAAAAAATTAATGTAAGTAATAATAGAAATATGTATGAATAAGGAACTTAAATAATATGAATAGATTGGTGTCTCCCACGTGGTAGTATTGTTCGGGAAATGTTAATATATTATAACAATGTATTACATCTTATACCTGCGATATATAAGGCTGTTATAATTGTGTACTGCCTTTCAGGATGCTATACAATGTATATCGTGTGACGATTCAAATTTTATCAGGAACTGCCCCGTAATTGAAACAAGTCAGATTAATAATTAGCTCTAGCGATAGTATCGGTTTTCAAGAGTAAATTTAATATTTTCTTGCCGTTTTCATTCATTCTACTTAGTTTAGGCTCGTGAAGTTTCACAGAAGTTAGCCGTAAACGCGGAATAAATCTGTATAGGAGACACGGACGTTGAATTTTTGTTTTCAGTTAAATCATCATAAAGCAAAGGAATTTTCATATTTGATACTCAACAGTTTGTTGTAAGATCATTTATCTACGTGCAACAGGAAATGAGATGAACGCCGAAGTTTCAAGACATTTGTGACATCGTGAAATCTGGTGATTTTCGAAAAGATGGAACAGAAAGTTTCTAAACCTTTTGATCTAAGCCAGTTCATAACCTGCATAAATGAGCTTTTGTGTTTTGTGATTTAATCAAAATACAGGTCATTGTGCATTTTATGGCTGGTGTAAATCAATTATAAACAAAACATGATGACCAAACAAATCATTGCAGGAGCCCAGTCCGACAGTATCTGTAAGTAGCTTTGTTAATTTACAAAAAATTAGATTATACCATGTAAGTAAAGGGTAGTCGGCAAGATAAAATCGTTACACAGCTTGTTGGTGACAGGATACGGGATATACGCTGTCTTTGCTCGAGCCTGATATGGATTTTCGAGACAGCGTATATCCCGTATCCTGTCACATACAAGCTGTGTAACTAATAATACATGTATTTCTAAGATACACAGTGAAAAGCTATAAGCAATCATCTATGAACTTCGAACAGAGACTGATGAAAAAAATCTTCAACCCCTTAAATATTGATATATATTCAATGAGTTAAATAAATTGAGAGTTAAAACAAAACTTACTTCATTTTTCTATTTATCAAAATAGTAGCACAATTTGGAGAAAATCAAGACATTGTCTTAATTCATTCGACATTATAGATAAATATAATACGAGAGAAGATAGGTTCTCAAATGTTTG
The DNA here is from genome assembly GCF_021730395.1 of Mercenaria mercenaria. Taxonomy (NCBI): domain Eukaryota; kingdom Metazoa; phylum Mollusca; class Bivalvia; order Venerida; family Veneridae; genus Mercenaria; species Mercenaria mercenaria. The sequence goes on from NC_069378.1 coordinate 42,581,546, forward strand.
TTCCATTTATAAAAAAATCGAACTAACAGTACGTCAGCATGCATATCAATGGGTAAACGTGTGTAGCACACGTGTAAAAAGAATACCACTCTGATGTGGAAAACTTCCCAAGTGCATGCTTTTGTTTTCAATGAGTACTTGTTATAAATGTTTCCACTTCGGATGAAATGCACTACATATATAGAATTAGGACTACTAAAATTATCAGTCAGTTGTCATAAACTGATGTATTTTGATATGACCTAGTTGCATTGAGTGAGCTTATTATCTCTTAGCTGCCTTCCAACGGATTTATGTATTCCCGTACACCAGACATATACGGGAATACACGGTGTTGTATACGATCAGAATAACCCTTTTTAGAATTTCCCGTATTTCAATAATATACGGGGTATCGTATACTAAGAATTCCGTATTTCATAGTATACGGAAATCCGTATTTTATTAGTATACGGACTTTTAAATATACAAGCCCCGTACACGCCCGTATTTTAGTTTTCCCGTATTTCTTCCCGTATACGGGTAATATACGGGATCCCGTACACTCCCGTATATTAACTCTTTTTTCGCAGTGTGAGCTCTTGCAAAGGCAGATGAAATTCAAATACAAACAAAGTTCTTAAATACGGCTTGCTCAAATGATTTAGGGATATAATTTAAGTAACTTAAAACAAAATCGTTCTTACCTACTTTGAAAATAAGCAAAAACGTGGTTGTAAACCAAAAAGAACTTGTCTACCAATCACAACATTTATAATACTAGTCAGACCAGTCATCCTCAGAACAATGCGAGTTATTTTGCTTTTACAGATATGTCACTTTATTATTCGTTTTGTCAGACTCTTACTTTTGACAATGTAAAACCTAGTTTTGTTGTTGAAAATGCACTGATATCATAACAGCAACTCTTATGAATACACGTATACTCGATTACAATACACTCTTTTGTAACCATTTAATATTTCATACTCGAGCAAGAAAGTTTAAACTATGTTACGCAAGTGAAGTACTAAGACAATAGATAAACTGAATTCTACATTTCAATTACCAACATGTATCAAAATACTCGTATGAAAGCATATTTGGCTATTATTATCAGACTGGCAATATAAAGTTTGAAATACCATTCTAAAAAAACGGATTCTGTGGATTCTGTGGATCACCCATGTTCTCTTTCTCCGAGAAACACTCGACAAGCATACGTTCTGGATATAAAATAAAACAGAAAAACAACAGTCATTAAAATGTTAATTTCAACTCACGTAGCAAGCACAAATTTAAATCAGTACTATTTATAATTGCTTGGATGGTAGAAAAGGACAACAACGAAATGTAAAAGCTATGCATTTGCTCAATTATTGTTTGATCATTTACAAATTAAAACTGATAAAATTGGGTCCATGCCACTATATATACTAAGTTCTGTTTAATATCTAATTTGGAATATATTTTTCTCTTAAATATATTCATTACAGTTTTAAGTTTTGTTTTAACTCTTAAATTGGTGAACTTTGAGAAAGGGTTTTTAAGCACAGTTTTTGAAATGCGATTTGTTTTGTAAGGCATCTGTATCAATATTAAATTCATTTTTCCTCAGGTAGACAACTGTCTGAGATGAACAAAAGCACTATTCCTTGTGGGTTTTTACACACTTACAGACCGATGTTTCATTCAGTATGAAGTTCAAGTAGGGTGCCCGGCAGTGATACTTGCCATGTACATAAACCTACCCGGCAGGCAAACGCCAATATCGAAATAACCTTCGTGAATAAAACTATAAATTGGTCGAAACCTTAGTGTATAATCAGCTGTATATCCGTATATACACCTATCAGACTGACTATTTCGAAAATTCGACAGAGCAAGCGGGAGAGAAAATGTAAAATGTTTTGTTCATATTTGCGTACTACTTTATCTCCTTGTTTTGTATAAATTCTGCTACGTTACTACGCTTATTATTTTGTTACTTATTAATCACCAGAATGAAATCTGATGATCGTGTCAAACTGAAATATTGACATATCAGCCGTGCCATGAGAAAACCAACATAGTGTCTTTGCGACCAGCATAGACCAGCCTGCGCAAACAAGATGTTAAACCTGGCACGAATCCCTCCTTAGTGTGTCCTTAAGAGCGCACTCTTTACTACTTAGCGTGTCCTTAAGAGATTACGTCATACAAATTGAACGACAGAATATAATCTGAAAATCTATGTATTGTTGTAGCTACACTTTGCCAATCATATTTTTTCATTGAGTTTGCATGAACCCCGACAAATAATTTCTTATTACTACGTTAGATTTCCTTCCCTTTTGATAACAATTTAATTTCTTAAATTGTACATATTTTGTTTTGTACGTTATCAGGCCTAAGACCACAGTTATTTTTACTATATGTTCTATATAGGCACTGGACACTATAGCAATTTTGCATGCATTCCAACCCCTATAAAAATACCTGAGCTCAACAGAACTATCCAAGAGAAAAAATTCCAGCCACAGTAAACATTGGGTTGACCGGCTCTTTTTTCCACCATTTTGAACCAAATCACATGCGTATGAAGAATACTCTCTAGATGGCCGCAAACAGGCAAAACAGGCCCTATCAAAAAGTCATGTTATGCATATTCTGACATTTTTATTCTGTCTAATTGTACATGTACCTACTATTTCATATCTCCTCTATTAAATCATGCCATTTATTGCAGGTCTTTCACTCAAAAATTCACCAATATTCACCATCAAACAGAGGAACTATTTTCCGCGTAACCACTTCCGTATTGTGGTCAACCAAGGGCAAATAACTGTGGTCTTGTGCCTATTTAGACCTATTTTTCTCTCCAAACTAAAAAATATTTTACCAGTATAATCTCAGATGTATAGCAAATTAAATCTGAAAGTTACACTTTTGTTGAACTATGCACTAAAATTTGACAGCTTCCAATGTTACACATGGTATCGGTCAAATCTGAGCAAAAAAAAGTTCGCGTACTTTTCAGATGAAAAAAACGCAACATTCTATAACTTTTTTGTTTGATGAGATTTTCACCCAAAATAAAAAACAGCATGTTTCCTTAATATACATCTATCCAAATTAAGAGCCACTTCAAGTCTGATTACAATATCACTGTTCCAATTTTAAGGAAAACTATTCATATTACAAAAAGCACGTCAAAACGCGGAGTCTACTCACACGAAAAAGTAATATGTGAACTAAGAAAAATCCTGTAGCTGTCAAATTTGCCTTTTTTAAGCAGCCCAGTATGTGGCAAATATGAGAATGAATAGCTTTTGTACATATATGTGTCATATACTTTTCAGTGATCCTTCATTTATGGCTACCCTAGGTAAAATGAGCCAAACAGCTCTGAAAAATCCAATATGTGAGCCTACTAAAAAGCTTATGAGTCTTTCTGGAATGAATATTTCACTCAAATCTTACAGTTTACAGGCATTCAGTGCACTCTGTAAATGAAACATGCACACCATGACCATTTACACTGCACAAAATCTTACACTGTGTATCACAGCTGAGCATTCTGGCAAAACAGCCCCTATCTCTATAAAGAATGATTTTAATGTACATCACTGCCTGCTGAATGTTCCAAACTGGCTTAATTTCAGCAAAAACCTTAATAAATATCAACCTGAGAAACTACAACTGGTGCTCCTAATTTTTCCTGTGACTAATATCAATGGAAGTGACCCTTCGTGTGACCGAACCAGGATCTTCTGTGTGACTGGAAGGCCTTCGGCCGAACAACATCTGAAATATGAGTCGAGCTAGTCATAATTTCTTAGAATGAATACTTAATCAGTTTACATGATTGTATGTATGTGCAAACTATATTTCAAAACAATCGGACTGCAAAGAAAGTGTGAAATGCTAAAAAGTGCCCCTCAAAGCAACTTTTCTATGAATATTTATATCCGGTCTCCTTTCCCCATACTGAAACTGTCATAATGTAATATAAAACCTCAAATTCAAGTCTTATGTAAGTAAAATGTGTCATAACAAACAGTCTGAATAACAAAACTATCAATCACAAAGCAGTCTGTCCAGTTTCCTTGCTTTACTGACTGCTAGATCTGAAGCATTGTTTACTATTTTCAGCTGAAATTAGCTACAATCTGAACTGAGTATTCACACTGGGAATACAGCTTACTGCATCAACTATTATGAACAGATTCCTGTCCAATTTCATGGTAACTGATTATAAATGTTTTCTCACTACCACACATGATTTAGAAAGTAGTCATTATGGCAAAACTGGCTGAAATAATGTTATTCCACTACAATTCTATTTTCTGGCTTTTTTTCGCTTGCCGACGCAATTTAACGAAGTCTATTAAATTTTACAAAATCACAGGAAGTACCTGATCTTGATTAAAAGCATCTAAAATGGAATTATTTACCCATTCACAACACCGAACAACTGTCTTCGGTCAAATCTGAGAAGCTGTAGACATACATGTACAAAGGCGGTCAATCCCCGTCTATGCGACAAACTTCACATTGTCCGAGCGCTCTCATTTCAGGTTTTTAGGTACTAAAAGTGTAAGAAATCCAACAGAATAAGTAAATATACAATTCAGGACCTTAGATATGATGATTTATACTCAATTAAGCATTAAGGAAACCAATATGCAAGTCTAGTGTGTGAAAATCTGCCTGTTTTCCTTCAAAATCAATTAAAATATGCCAATTTCAGGCCTAATCTGTCCAATTTTCAAGCCCTTGAACTGATTTTTCTTGCACAGATTATGATTACACATATTTCACTACTCAGACTGTGTGTACTGTGTAAATTCAAGTAACCAAAAGAGCAATTTTATGTAAACAAGAATAGAAAAAAATACATATCTGACTTTAGGTCAGATTTCCTCAGTCGCAGCTCAAATTTCTAAAAAATAAAAAAAAAATCACATCGCGGCATTTGTAATACCCCATTTTGTTTTCCGCATACCGGTTTCAAACAAAGAACTTATAAAAATGCATTTCATGCATGAAAACCTACAAAATTAGAAAAAATCCAGAAATATGTAAAATGAAAGTAGGATTTTTCACAAGTTTCAAGTGCATGTATACTTTTTATCCAAACTGAAGCAATTTCAGCAAATGTAATGATTAATCTAAATATTTACCAGATTTCTATGCCTACCAGCCATTCACTGTCAAAATTTCAGCCATGTAGATTGAAAAATAACAAAAATATTGACAATTTACTTTCTGACATTTTCCACTATATCAGGCCTAAGACCACAGTTATTTTTACTATATGTTCTATATAGGCACTAGACACTATAGCAATTTTGCATGCATTCCAACCCCTATAAAAATACCTGAGCTCAACAGAACTATCCAAGAGAAAAAATTCCAGCCACAGTAAACATTGGGTTGACCGGCTCTTTTTTCCACCATTTTGAACCAAATCACATGCGTATGAAGAATACTCTCTAGATGGCCGCAAACAGGCAAAACAGGCCCTATCAAAAAGTCATGTTATGCATATTCTGACATTTTTATTCTGTCTAATTGTACATGTACCTACTATTTCATATCTCCTCTATTAAATCATGCCATTTATTGCAGGTCTTTCACTCAAAAATTCACCAATATTCACCATCAAACAGAGGAACTATTTTCCGCGTAACCACTTCCGTATTGTGGTCAACCAAGGGCAAATAACTGTGGTCTTGTGCCATCACCAAGCGGCGTTATTATACTTTCAACGCTTTTCCTCAACGATAAATACAAATTGAACGTCATTAAGAGCGAATGTAAATATAATTTATTATCAAATTCTTGACTGCCTTCTTTGTTGAACTGACAAACAATTTGAATCATGTTACAATATAATAGAAGCAATTACATAACAGTATCGTTAGAAAACGGGGATAATTAATCACCGAAACCGGTAAAAGAAAAGAAAGAAAAAGAGAAAAAAAGAAAGAAAGAAAAGAAAAAGAAGAGAAGAAGAAAAAAATAAGAATAAAAATAGAATAAAAAAAGAATAAAAAAAAGCATAGTATTTGGTAAAAATTGCCGGCAATATTATATTATTATCATTACAGTAGATTGGCTCCGTATAGATTTGTCCATAATCTGCTTTAAAATATGAAACAACCTTTTTTTTAGATTTTATATACTGAAGTTTGAAACCCTAAACGAATAGAATATGATATACGTGAAGAACCCATACCAAATGTTGATTCTATTCATATTTTCAAAATTTGCACCCGTTTGCTCCTTTCAGATATATACGTAAGTCATAAAATAGAATATATAATAATACAAACATAAACGTTTAACAAAAGATTATTCAGGCATCACAAAAGTGTTTTTGATTCTTAAGTAGCATTTTGTTTCTCGTTGATAAGTTTATTGAAATATTGTCGTCGCGTAGGTTTCCTCATTGAATAATTTGCATGAAAATTAAAAGGTTTGAAATGCACAACACTTCTAAGGTCAATGAATCATTTTGTACAAAAACGACAGCGGCAAAATTATATGAAATGTTCATATTGAAGTTATTATAGTCATGATTAACTTATGAATATATATCCATGTCAAGAATACAAACCATTCTTGTTGTTACAATTGAAAACATACCCGTTTAAAGATAAACCATTTCGCAATAGCATTGCTGATATGAAAACGACGTGCAATTATGCAACTTCTAGTGTTGAAACACCAAAACATCAACCTAGGACAGATTTACGTCTGATGCAACGTGACAAATTAATAAAGCATTAAGTCGGAAATAGGAAAAATGCGATTGAAAAATGAATAAACAATCCGGTTTTGATATGAATCAATTGAATTTCTGTGTGAAAAAACACAACATGTACTAAATGTTATTGTAACAACCTTATAATACATCAAAACATCTATGCGTTTTCTAGAATTAATAGATAAACTTGTTAAGTCTAACCTTAACCTACTAACATTTAAATTTCCACAACTACAATTTAGCATTTGTGTAAACTCATTATTTGTAGCAGTGCACGCTTTTCATGAAAAGGAAATATGATTCTGAATACAATGGAAATTGTTACTACCACCTAAGCTATTGTTATTGATCGCGCCTGGAGGCCGCGATAATATGGAATAGGTGAAGTATATGCGCGCTGGAGAAAATATTTCATGATGGACCTCTGAATTCTTTACTTATGGGTGAAACAGGTCTCATAAGCGTAAATACGACTAGCTTCTTCTGATTATAAAACATACCGTACGATTTGTTGTGAATTAACTGTTGTTGTACATTTTGTAGTTCAACCGACACCCTTGTTAATAGCAACATTTAAAAAACACGTTTTTTTTTCATCCTCAAGTAATAAGTAAGTAGACTCACCCAGTGTAATCAATAACCCACAATTGACCGATCCCTCTGGTACAGTATCAAGACGCATAATCTAACTCTATATATAGAGCGCCTACTTCACCCGATTTACATTCGGAACATTTTCACGCGTTTCGGGCTTTATCGTATGTTTAACATGGGATTTTTGAACCGTCCAAAGCTGTTGGAAATGTTTGTCTCATTGTTTATTTTTTTTTTAATAAAAATGTTACTGCTTTCATTGTCTACCACTTTTTTCCACCCTTGCCTGAAAAAACAGTAATGTGTTTGTACACTGTTCAGACAATTGTGCTCTGTTGAAATTTAACCAAACACAAGTTTACCTGCATAAACAGAAAGCATGATATCTTAAAGGTATGTCACTATATCTGTCCAGTACTGGACATTATGGTAAACGCTTCTTTCCTGCACAAATGACAATTTCGCAACTTCTGTCCGGTTTGTACAAATTTCTGGCCGCGATAAACCATTTGACTTGTTCGTAATATTGTATATAACAAATAAACAAATAATGGCACATTACATAGTTTGCTATGTCGTTCCAGCAACGAAAAATTGAGGAAGGCACAACTACATAACAATATTTACTCAATTTGTCCTGATTAATGCAGCGCAGAAAACGAAAAAAAAAACAACAACAACAACAACAAAATACATTCATCGCAAACAGCGTCTTGTAATTCTGTCGTTGCATCGGGACAAACAAAATGCGATAAGGAAAATAGGAAAATTCGCAATGTCGTTGTGTTGGGAGCGGTTAACACGGCATAAAGACAAATCAAATTTTATCAGCTTATCAAACTTGATTTTTAATTTAAATTTATTCATTTGTTGTTGCGGGAGCAAAAGAGCGATACGACAACTGAATTGTAAATATATAATGTCATTGATTAAAAAGCAGCATAACATTTTACAGAACGATGGAACTGGATGTACTAAGAACGCCATTAAAATGGACTACGAAAGCTCGGACATTTGGCCTAAATGCCTTCAACGTTTTTATTTTGTCGCGTTGGGTGATCTTTGTGTTGTTTTTGCAAACTGAATTGAAATTTTATGAACATAGAAATAATTCTTATTGTAAACGATATATTTATGCGACGAAAACTGTTTTCGTTCATTTAAATATCTTTCTCTAAAATTAGTGAACAATGGTTCATTGTTGTCTATGTGTTGATATTTCCTTGAAACGACGCAAAACTGGACAGTTTTATTGATACACGAGCATGTAGTCAGAACACGATACAAGGCAGTTACATACATTGAAAACATATTTTACTAGAGTTTAATGTTCACTTAAAAAACAACGAAATATATAAGACATAACTTAACAAAATATGAACTACCCAAAAGCTCGGAATCGATAGCAGGTAATCAATTAACTATGAAATTTGAAAATATACTAACATCAATTATAACCGTAATATATCAACTGTTCGCTTCCTTTGAAACCCATTCGATTCCATCAGAAGTTTGTCATACTTCTGTGACGAAAGTTATCGTATGCAAGAGTGGTTGAAGCTTAGAATAGCATACTCCTTACTAGATAAACACTTTTCTGTGATATTTCCTGTCTTATCTTTTATTTGTATGTGCAGAAACATTTTATCTAGGCGTTGAAATAAAACTTGTACAAAATTGACATAACTACTTGCGATCACCAGGGTTCCAAATAGCAAAAATGACTGTATTATCACGGTGTTCTAATTATAACAAGCAAATATTATGACATGTTTAGAAAAGACTTGCTTTGAAAATGAAATTATAAGAACACATATAAGAACATTTTTGTCGATGACGGTGGCTGTAATTTACCGTTCTTGCCTAGTCCCCTTTTCTCAAAACATTAAACTTTATGTTTGTCCGAATCATTGAAGATCAAGCAAATATCTCTATCCTTGATGCACTTCATTAACAGGTTTGACACGTACGGAATATTTTAAGAGGGGGTAAATTATTTTAATATAAGACACGACTTTTTACAACAACATTTATGAATCATAAAAGAAAATTAAAGAACATAACACGATGTATTGTTTGTACCATAGTATTAATAAATAAAAATTGACCTCTATATGTTGTCAAAATGCAAAATAATTTTATCAATATATACGGTTTTATGGATTGCGTGCCGTCTTGAAGGATGAATGAAAGATATGCAGTCGGGTGTTACAGAAAGTACAGTCATACTTCAAATCTGTAGGTCCGCAAAGCCTTTACTCCTTGCATAGTTTGTCTTTTATAACAGATATCAATAAAGATGAATCAAACTAAGCAGTCTGTTAGATTTGTTCGAATAAAAAAACTGTATAAAAAAAGATGTGAATTCTCTTGCCGGTTTACTTTTCCCGAAAAATAGATACGTTTCTTTTTCTTTCATCTTAGACAAAAACGTGCCCTAAGCCCTCTTTACACAAGGGAAACAATCTGTTCATAGAGTGAAATTGTTAAGTAAACACCATTTGTCAGTCATAATCCTGTCTATCTTATATAAATGAAATGGAAAAGTAATTTATCTATGTTACCTGTTATACATGATTACACAGGCATGCATCTTAATGTCCTGAAATAGTTTCATTTGCTTTTTCATATTTCTAGGTATTTTCGCATGATTTGACGCATATATGTTGCCAGCAGAGATTGCTCTCTTTCCAGCAATATCTTTCTGCGAGTTTTAACTTTTATAACATCATCATCTGTTTGTTGACAGATTTCGACACAAAAATGCCACACATTTCCTAGAGAATTTCAAGACTTGATTTTTTATATATTTGTCTGTACAAAGAGCCGACCCTTGCAATTGTCTCCATTTTTATTCCAAATATTTTACTTAGAACTCTCAAGATATTTTTTCAGCTGGCCCAACCGCTTAGCTCAGTAGGGGGAACGTTGGTCTACGAATCACGAGGTCGCGAGTTCGATTCCCGGGCTGGGCGTATGTTCTCCGTGACAATTTGATAAAAGACATTGTGTCTGAAATCATTCGTCGTCCACCTTTGATAATTCATGTGGAGGAGTTGGCAGCTACTTGCGAAGAACAGGTTTGAACTGTTACAGAATCCAGGGACACTAGTTAGGTTAACTGCCCGCCGTTACATGACTGAAATACTGTTGGAAAACGGCGTTTAACCCAAAACAAAACAAAAAAAAATACTTTAAAAAACACAACATTTTTCAGCTCAAATAACTCTTTTTCAAAAATTGATTTGTAAGTATTTTTGGACTGTGTACTCTGATGCATTTAGCTACACATATATCTTAAACCAATAGCGTTTAGTTTAAGTTCAAATTTTTAATCACAATGCCTACTAAGACTGGTTAATTGTAAATACAACATTAAGCTTATTACGTCATTAAACATTTTCAACTCGGTAAAAATATGTTTCAAACTACGTTATGAATAATTGAATAGCCTTATCAAATCTAATTTTCATTTCCGTAAATTCTTTTCTCATCTCCATGCACATGAATATTAAACACACACACACACGCGCGCGCGCGCGCGCGCACACACATACACACACAAATATGTAACTAAGTACCAAACACTAACCAAACTGAACCTGGAACCTCTTCATTCTAAGCAAGGATGTAACCGCTGGAGGAAATCTACTGTTGCTTAGGTAATAATATACAAACACTAAGATCGCTAGAATTTATTTGTTTTCTTCAGACCATATGGCTTTGATTATATTCCTTACTGCGTCAAATTTACTAGGAACAGTTCCTCATTACCAATATTGAATTTCTATTCAATTTGCTAGTACTGTTTTTTTCCTACAACTTTATCATTTAATAACAGACATAAAGCTACGTTTTGGATACATTTGTTTACTGGTTTGTAGTAACAGATTGGCCTTCTACAAATTTATGATAACCAATTTTAGTTGAAGTGAGCCTCAACACCGCCGCCCATTTTGTGTCTAACAGAAGGTAAGTACAATTAGTATAAAGGATATGCCAAATAATTATAATTATTCTATGCTCTTCTGTGAAATACTGAAATTTATCAGTGAAATAAAATTGATATTTGCACTGTATGAAACAGTGAAAATATCATTTTTATTTTTCACTGATACGGAACTACATTTGAATGCGAAATGATATGAATTATAAATGATAGGAATTTCCTTGCAAAAATGTCTTCAGTAAACGTAAAGATGTATAAGAAGAATAACAGGATCATAAATATTTACATTTTATCACAATGAAATGTAAAAGAAATCAGGAAATGTAATAGAACTATTTATAGTTTTTCTACAAAGACATCCTGACGTTACAACATTATGACGTTATGATGCGATGCACGTGACGTTGCGCGGACAAACTCGTGAACACTATAATTTACATTTTCACGAGTGGCTGCGCCACTCGTGAAAATATTGCATTTTAGTGTTTACTCGGTGAAATATATTTCGATCTTACACTAAAACAAACAACTATCCTCTATGAATATCAAGTTCACATTATACTGGACAAAGCGTGATTATCACCTGTGTATTTTAACTTTCTTTTCGTGCATATCTGCATGTCGTCTGCTAAAAATGATATAATCGTAATATGAATATGTTACGAAACATGCATATAAGGCGATGGCATGAAATATATACACACTTTAAAGCAAGCTTCCTCTGTTGGATATACGTTACAAAACATTACATACTACGATGCAGCTGGATAAATCAAAGACTTTTATTTTAGTTGCATTAGTAGCAAGAGTTTCCAGTGTGCCTGAAGAAGGATGAAGAGAAGTTTCTGTACAATTAGAAAAGGCCAATGGATCTGCGTCTATTGCGGCGGTCTATCTCGGTGTTCAATATATTAGCATGTTGAAAGCATACTAAAAGATAGATGTAAGTAATAATAGAAAATATGTTGGAACACGTATTAGTATTGATTGGAACATTCTAATAAGTACATGTTACAGCGTTTTTACAGTTTTTACAGTGTTATATCTGCATGTTATAATTGTGGAAATTGCATATGGTGCCACGATGGAGTATATTTCAATTGTTAGCAACTTTTCAATATCAGTATCTTATGATTAAGTTGAATTAGATATTTCAACAGCATAGCTGTCGTAAGAATATATATAATCATTCAATTTTGTATCTTTCACCCTGTTATATGCAGGGAAGTGTTGATTTTTGTTGATTTCTTTAATCCAAATAAGTTTCTTGAATAGTTTATATCACTCAGCTGTAATTTTGTGCAATGTCATGGGTTTACCAAAAGCTGTTATTTTTTTCACATTTTATTCTTAAATTATTGAGTTTCCAATGTTTCAGAGCCATTTTCTTACTGACATATGTGTGATAGCCGATTATATGTATATTTATGCAAAATATCTGTGCTCTTCATTGAACGTTACAATAAGTCATATTTCGTTTTATATTTGCTTCAGTTTCTTTTTAAATCTTCAAGTTCACGAATACTCCATCTCTGACCTGTGTACGGATCCTTGTCTTTGCTTATATTCATTTTGAAATTCGTCTGACGTGCTGAAGGCGTTACGTACAGCATAAAATCATCTTGATATAGTTAGAGTCTTAGAGTCTTTGTTTAAAAGCATCTTTGCATACGAAACGTCGGTTTTTATGTATTTGTCTTTTTTCTTTTTATGATAAGTTCAGTGATTTAATGGGCTTACTTCCATTTATTAATTGGTATTTTCTCTAAAGATTTATGTTTTTTTGGATAAGTCGAATAAATAAAAATTAAGTATTACTAGACACCTAACTAACTTCTATTGATAGCTTTTCTTTTAAGGTTTATACTTTGTAATAAAAAAGTGATTTTTGTGTGAAAATTTCATCATACGGAATTAACTTTTATTCATGTCTTGGTCCTGTCGTTAAAGGTTTTAAGCTATACGATATGCACTGTGAAAACATCACTCTTCACGAAACTAACTATGAAACTGTACTACAAATCCTTTTGTTAAATGTTTAGGATTTATAATAATGTTAAGGATTTTCTAAAAATCCATAAATGCAAAAGAAAATAATTTTTTATGTCTTAGCTCTGTCGGTAAATATTTATGCCCGATGATATATTCCATTATTTGCTGTGAAGACTTTATCCTATTTGCTTAGTTATCACGTTTTCGATTTTTCTTTGAAGCTTTTGTCTGCATAAAAAATAAATTATTTGTTGCTTAATCACCATATTTAATATTTTCTGTATCTTTTTTATGTTTATTACTTTAATTGGTTTAAAACTTCATGGAAAAGAAAATGCCACCTTTAATGAATATAAAAACTTGATAGTATGTAAAATAATTATCTATGAGGAAGGATTCCTGCATATTAATCGTATCTGTATTTCATGCATTTTATTACTTTTTATGTTCATATTACAGGCAGACAAAGGCTCACACATTTATTAGGTATTCTTTATAGCAGAGTCTATAGAAGGAGAGGTAAATATACATACTTCAGTAGTAATTTTTCAGTTCACAAAATAACCTATTGTTTTGGGTTTTTTTTCAGCATCTTTACTAAAAATTAAGACAATATTCAAAATATCATGGCGAAACGTAAGGTTATACAGTTCGATAAGTTTTTTTTACCGGTAATTATTGCAAGGCAGACTTTAGAAGCTTATATCAGGGATGCTTATCACCATTTCACTATTTTTTCTTTTTTGTTTTCAGCAACAAGAATGTCAAAGAAAAAGTTTTGTGGTCTCAAGTTGTAGAGAAAGTTACCAGTGCAAGTTGCGGCCCTGTTGCAGAGTGAGGATATTGAAAATGTGTATTGTTATTTTAATGTAAAAGCGACAGGGAAATTAAATATTACAAAAGGAAATCTTAAAACATATCTCTGATATCCTAGTTTAAAAGAAAACTTTTTAAATTGATAAATCATGATAAGTCTGGTTAAAATTATAGTAAGTCACTGAGAGATTCCTCAGCCATGTTCGAAATCAAAACCTTTGTTTCCGCAATTCAGTTTCATCCAAACGGCATCAAATTGGAGAGTAATAGGAGAAACCTCTGCTCATAAATATATGCTTATCTTCTGTACAATTAAGTATATACTTTACCCTTTACTCCATATACATTTAGCCTAATTAGGCTTATCATATCCATACAGCTTTACTAATAATCAGTACACTATCTCCATACAGGATATTGGGGAAAAATGCAAAATTTATACCCGTCTTATTCAATTCAATATTACTATATTTAATTTTGTTTTAAACACTTAGTAACCAACAAAAAGTTTTTTTCACAATTAAATTTTCTTTCTAATGGTACATTTTACATAAAAGTGTGATAAATATTTCTTGACATACAAAGCTTTAAACCCATTAGTTTACTTTTCTATAATAATTTTAGCTACTTTTCTATTGATGGTACTTATTTATTTCTGCATTTTTACATATTAAATATTATTTTGAAAATATTTTTTTTTGTAAATAAAATTATTTTATTAGATTCAAGAGAAAGGCTGGCTAAAAGGGGATTTCTTCAAGGATTCATGAAGACAAGGGCTTTAAAAAAGTAATAAAAAGAAAGAAAAACACATTTGTTACTGCCAACTTATTTTTGTTTTCCTTTTTATTATTATTTATGACAGTATTGTTATTTTTTTATCCGATTCTTCTTTTTCTTTTTTAAATATATTTAAGAAAATCTGCAGTTTTATTTTCCCATACAAATTATAATCAGCTTTTTAATTTTTTTAAGTCCTGTAATTTGTATGATTAATTTGCATATTTGACACCCTCTGGTTTGTTAAGTTTTCCCAAGGTATAATTAGTTACATAATGTTTTTTTTTTTTAAGAATAATTGATCAAAAGCAATTTTATCAGCTTATAAAAACACTTACCAGTAAAATTTCTTAATTGGATTAACTTCAAAGTTGCCTACAATTATCCATAGCACACGCCAATTATCCAAAGATCACCCCAATCAACCATACCCCACACTGATAGGTAATATACAGACATACGTTGTAAAATTCCTTACTGCAGCAGGTAATTAGCTGTTAATTTGTCTTCAGGGTAAATCATACCAATATGTATTTGCAACAGTTATTTTTTTAATCTATCATAAAGTGTATATTTTTTATATAAATCCATTGAAAAAAAAGTTTCGCTTTCTAAATCACCTGGGAAATGCGGAAACCTAAAAAAATTTACAGTATTTTTTTTAGCTTGCACAAATTCACAATTTGTATAAAAAAGTACTACACAAATTCATAATTTGTAAAGATAAACTTGATGGTATAATAAGCCTTGATCAGGCTAGTTTTAGCTCAAGATGAAATTTTCCTCACAGTAATTTTCCATAAATACACTACCACATTTCAGGTTTAAATTACCATTAAAAATCAAATATAAACCATATATTTTTTTGACAGATATCATTTGTACATGGTTTAAACTTTACAAAAATGTTTTTGTGGGATTCCTTGATGTTGTACTTTATTCATAATTTGCTTTTAAACTTGAAGGCGTCAAAAAGAGTATCTATCAGGGAATGGATAAAGGTGGTAAAAAGGGTATCTATCAGGGAATGGATAGAGGTGGTAAAAAGCGTATCTACGGAGTAAAGGGTTAATGGATTAGATGAATAGTATCACAGTACTATGATTTTTTTAAAAAACATTTAACATTGAGAACATGTTTTCTATTTAAAAAAAAAAAGCTTATAAAATACCATTAACAAAGTGAAGACAAAGATCAATATTGTCTGTCAAGGACGAGGGACGATGAACCTGATTAAACAAAAATGAGCGGTTCAAATCCCAGTTCATGCGAGGCTACGTAAGCAGTTTTGCCTAAAGGATCGGACTCTTAATACACAATTTACGAACGACCACGTAAAGTATGTCAGACAATGTACAGGCTATATCTGATGTTTCAACAATAAAGAATTGAAAAATCTCTCACAAATGTATACGATAAGTTCATAAATCGTAATATTTCTGTTTTGTAGTATGTACTCGCGTTATACAAGCATTTGCAAATGCAGGTCAAGATCTAGATCTGGAATCACTAACATATGATACCACAAAGATGGGCATTACTCGTTTTAACTGTGCAAACAGCAAATATAACTGTGAGTTGAATGAGACACTCGTATACCACTGCCACTGTGTAATAAAGTCCATGCCATAAGTGTTTAAGTTGTATCTTAAAATTGAATATTATTTCAACATATACAAAGTTCCTAAAATATTATTTTTCATCACTTGTAAAAAATGAAAGTAAGGTCCGCATCACTCCCTTTCTAACACCCCGCACGCGTACACTTGCACGGGCTTAAGCGGACCTCTGAATGGATTCCATGATCTCAAAAGACCAGTCAATATGACAACACTGAATCAAGGTACGGGGAGACATTTTACAGTCGCAACACCGCAGTTAAAGATTTCGGTTGTGATAGTTAATAAAATCTATATGAAATCCTTTGGAATTAGACAATTAATGAATCATTAAACGTGAGCAACTCAGACAGATAAGGTAACACCAGTGAAGCAACAAATTCTGCGTATCGGTTAAAACGAACAAGAAAATGTGCAGAATGTAAGCTAAACAAACATCAATGGGCTTATCATTCTGACTGGTTGACCGCATCACGCACCGCTGCATACAAGGTAGTCTGTATGTCTTACATGAGGTACATAATGAAAGATGCGATGTATCTACTGTTACCTGAGATAAATTGATAAAACTCGAAGAATATCATCTCAAGATGCACGATATCGACCAAGGCCGGATTCGGACCGTATCAGATACCATTTCTCCTTCTCGTTATATTCAACTGCCACGGTCACTAGGATTCCACAATTGTATCTATATCATACAATAATATAAAAGTAAATAAATTTTAACCTAATTTCAAAACTGAAATCAATAATATGACAATATTGTTTTAAATAAGCAATGATCAGCATATCTTTCAACAATATATATATTAAACTTATTTCATTAATTCAACATTTTGTAAGTAAATGCTGATAATTTTTTATTAAAAATAAATTTCTCAACTTAAAAGGAAAAAAGGTCGTTTGACTTTTGTGTTTACCGGCTTCTTTGCTTGTGTCGAAGTGCAATACCATATTTTTTTCAACATGGAAAAACTTGTCAAAATTGAACAATTTTCATTCATTTTCAGATTCAACATCGGATTAAGCAGCTCATTTAATTAAACGTATAATGAAATCTTTTGCGATGCCCATTTTTTTTTCAAATTAGTTTAGCAAAAAATGACACATGACCAAATTTTTTATTTGCTGAATTATCAAAGCTTTCACGACAGCATTTCTGGAAATAATGGTTACGTCGAATTCTTCCTTGTAGAAAAAAATATTCGATTGTGCAGAACTACCATAAAGTTAAACAAAGCAAAGTTAAACAAAGTTGGTATAAAATGCTGACCATATAGCAAAGTTTATACCCGGCTGTTTGTCAGAAAGTTGATATCCAGATGCCTGTCATAATATTATCATCCAAATGCTAACACCCTGTCGTTTGCCATAATAATTTTTATCCCGATCCTAACAATCAGTCGTTTAATGCGTATACTGGAAATAAAAGTAACTATCAAATTGAATGCTTTTTCTTGCCAGAGAGTATAAATAAATAATAAAAGAACGATTTCCCTTTGCATATTGGCAGGTATGGTATGTACATATATATATATATGAACGAAACGGAGCGGTTGTCCAAGGAACGTATGTAAAAGACAATGACGTCAGTGTACAAGAAAAAGTTCACCTATATAATGTTCATCTACCAGATGAACTACTAAGTAATTTATTCAAAAAGAATGAAATATGAACAGTTGCTCGTCTTTGCCTAAATTAAATGAGAAATGACTTATTGGTGCGTGGTTGTTTTTTCCCCCCTGTTTTAAGTCAATGTTACCATTATCTTGCACGTTGACAGGTTTAACAGGCAATAATTGCATTTATTATACCTCACATAAATGTCCAATGCAAATTTCCCATTAGTTCAACTTGAATAATATATCATATTCCCCAGTGATTTTATATCACATGCGCAAAATCGTTATTTTCAATTTCTGCGCAGGTGATATGATCCATAATTTCATATCACATGCGCAACAGCGTTATTTTGTTTTTCTGCGCATGTGATATTATTGTTTCATATCACCCGTTGAGAAATTGATACTTTCGCATTGATTATTTTCTTTTTTAAGCTACGTGCAAAATATTTCGAAAACAATTTTTCATCAAATATTGAATCGAGACTACAACAATAAGTTTGGAAATGATCTAACTAAGAAAATGAGTACTCACACTTATATGTTTCATTTAGAAAGAAGAAAGTTATCGCCGTTTTTCGAATGCTACTGTTGACGCAATGTTGAAATATTAGAATAAATATAGCTAGATGTCAGCGATATGTAATCGTCTCGACTAAATCTATCAAAAAAATCTTATTACAGCAAAGTCGCCAAATTATGAGTCCTAACAAGTAAAGACTCTTTAATTGTCTTCATTATTTGGTTAGTAATTACTTTTTAATGTTAAATAAATTATTTTGTTGATTTTCCAGTAATGCTTTGACCTTATAGCTTGCGGTTATAAAAAAATTGAATATTGCATTCCTGAGAGGGTGATATGAAAAATGTTCACCCCTCGAAATATGAATATAGACCTCGGCTGGCGTCTCGGTCAATATCCATATATCTCGCGGTGAACATTTTTCATACCACCTTCTCAGAAATGCAATATTTATATAATATAATTTAATAGATAACAAATACCACGTTACTATTTTATATAGGGTCCACCAAATATGTCCTTTCTTAGGATTCATCTAATCCCAAGATAAGAAACAACCTTGTTGAATGTAAGGGGCAACCTTCTTTCTCTGTATGAAGCTCACATTTACAAATTGCGCAGTTTTGTAATAATGCAAAAAAGTAAAAATGAATTATTACCAATATACGTTATTACGAGAAAATGAGCAGTTTACTAATAAACTAAACAAAAATCTGATTAAGACCTAAGTTCGACACTGCGCATCATCACATGAGTCAGGAACTTACAAAATCAAAGGGGTTTGTTTAAATGCAGTCGGTTATAGTACCATTGGTAAGACTAATCATTGTCATAAGTACTATAAACTGTTTGGTCTACTTGAATGCTTCAGTGATGTAACCACAGGTAAGACTATTGATCACTAAATGTCTTAAGCTTTTGTAGCAGATAGAAAGATCTCCCCCTATTGCAACCTCTCTCCACCAAAAGAAAATTCGTCATGAAACAGACCGCCTTGGTAGTCTGGTGGTAGAGCGCCAACTCCTTCGCGCTCAGCATTAAAAGAATAGTGCTGGGTCTGGTCAGCCGGTGTAGTGTAATGTGACCGGGTTGTATATCATGTCACGTGTCTACGGCGTGATATTTTATTAAGGCAGCTCTATGAAGTTGTGCATTGTGCTCACTGCTACAAGTAGACACCGTTGTTTATATAACGAAAAAGACGTTAAACCCGAACAAGCACACAGACGCACGCATGCACTCGTCATTAAACAAGACTTTTCGCAAGAAAAACCATTTGGTAACAATGTAACTTCATGTACATTTTATTTGTATAACGTAAACAAAAACATAATTACTGTCTTCATCATGAAGTAAGACACCGATTGAACGAAAAACAATTACGTAAACGCCAGTCAAGGATGTCGATCAAATGTACATAAATATAAACAATCTTTGTAATAAGCGACTTAAGAAGTTATCTCTGTAAGATTAACAGTGATTGTGATTCTAAGTGATAATGCAGTTGATTACATCAAATACTCTTATTTTATTTGCCCTGGTTTCATTTGTTTTTATTGGGCCTGTGTCATCACAGTGGATAGAAATAGGCACAGAGTTGAGAAGGTCAATCGGATCTGCGATTGCGATTGCACGCTACTTTCAAATTGAGGGAAATATTAGAGTGATTGAGGCATACGAATGGATACCTGTAAGTACTTTTTTTAAGAACTTTATAGTTTGTTGACATGTGAAAATGGGCACAGATATAAACTAAGATCTATAAATGATAAAGGATAGTAAACTGCAAAAGTGATCGACTAAATTGGCGAGCTAAGTAAAGTTAAGATTTTACAGCAATGGTATTTTTCATGGTGTAATTCTTCTCTTATAAGTACATGCTTTACCATGACACAAGGTTACTTATGAACGTTCAAGCAACTGTCTAATATCACAATATTTTATTAGATCAAATTGCTCAATAGCTAAACTAATTCCTTTGTAACATACATAACTCTCTTAAGAATATGCAATTACAACGTTTCTTTGTGTTTTTATTGGGTGGGTTAACGCCGTATTTCAACAATATTTCAGTTATGTAACAGCGGACAGCTAACTAAACCAGTGTTCCTGGATTATGTACTAGTACAAATCTGTTCTCCGTAAGTAACTGCCAACTCTCCACATGAATAAGAGGCGGAGGACGAATGATTTCAGAAACAGTGTCTTTTATCATATCGTCACGGAGAACATACTGTTTGCCCTCTCTATTGAGCTAAACGGTGGGCATTACTTGATTAATATCCCTGGAAAGAAATGAAGACATTTGAAAGGAACTCTTTAAACTATGAAAGTAATGTACTACGCTCCATAAAGTTTGACAAAGGGAACATTGGACTTGGGATCAAATGCCTACCGTTGAATCAAATTTGACATTTTTCTGTAAAAACTCTCAGAAAGTTTTATTTAGGGCAAGGCAATGGTATTTTCGTTCTGGTTTCTTAATTAAATAACAGCACAACTTCATAAATATTTCACTTTTATACAAAACATTATGTTACATTCATTTTTATTTCAAATATTGTGAACACTTTCAAAGCATTGGGCATGTATTTATCCAGACAGGTATAAACATTTACAGATTGCTTGAAAACTATGATCTATCTTTTGATAATTACTTCATGTTTTCAGCTTTATGAAATAAAAATAATGTATTCGTGCGTTGGTGCTTTCAGATTGTATCTCTACCATGCATAATATTATGTGGTTTATGTAAAGCACAGCGACAGAAAAAAAACGGTGTTCACCTTTTATTAAGGAGATTTTAGCTTTTTAGTGTTATAATGTTATAATTATTTCTTTGTGAAACAGTAATACGTCAGAATACTTTTTTCATTACGTTGATCTTTTCTTAAAAGAGTTTAGCTTTTTGATATATTATATATTGGCTGTAAAAGAACTGTGCTGTATCAATACAGTACTGTTTGGTTTTGATCCATTCTAAGATATATGTTTATGGTATGCCATATTGTTGCTGTAATATCTTCACTGCATAAGAAAACACATAAAATGTCATAGATTACACTTATTAAATTACCTGTTGGTCAATCAATAAGCGTTGTATAAGGTGACATCCGAAATATTTTTTATGGCTTTTTCTTCAGACTTTCGCATTTGTAGCTGAACCTCTTACTGTTAAATAGTACAAACCATGGATCGGTCATTTTTATGAGTCATGTAATAATTTTTTATTTATTTTTTTGTTCCAAATGACAGACGGGTCCAGACAGGAACTACTATTGGGTGATATTTAGTGTACAATCTACGACCGGAGCTGTAAGTGTATATACATTTAGTTCGTTAATTACTTGTTTTTCTACTCAAGAAATAAACAGATGATTTATTTCAAAAACAATGATGAAACCGTGACTGAAATTACAAACTTATATGTCATCGCATGATATGGCAAATTTTTCGTTGACAATGTGATTTAAGGCCTGTCATAAAAGTGTTTGTGGTAATATTTATAAGTTTAGAGAGAAACAACAACATTTTATTGTATAGATATTCTTTAAAGCTGGTTAATTGTTCCTCATGTTTAACAAAGAAAAAAGGGGGACATGACCTGACCTGAGTTACATGACCTGAATATGACCAAAAAATGTTTAATTTTGCAATAAAAGTAGAGGTATGTTAAATCAGCCTAGGTGTAATCATAGATAGTCTCTGGCACAAATCATGCCAGATTTGGATATCTATATGTTGTATTTATCTGTTATTATTCTGTATATATTCATTGACAAGTTTAAATATACTGAATATAAATGAATTGTAGTAAAACTACTTGAGGTGAAACCATATACAAAACTTGTTTTCTTTGGCCTGAGCATCTGAGTCCTTGAAATATTCACAATGTGCCTGTCAATCAAATCATCTTCAAAATTTGTAAAATTCTTCTATGGTTATGTGGAACAAAGTAGTTGAAAGATAAGTAATAAATAACTAATTGTCAATGAATAAAGCACCTTAAGAATATAAACTAGAACAAAATCGATAGCAGTCGTACACTCAGATTAATATCTTTCGCATGTTGTATATATGATGGTATATTTGTTTTTGTCCTTTAAATTTTCCAAACATATCCGTACGATTATCTGATTGAAGTGTTCTTCCTTAATGCATAATGTTGGTTTACAAATCATTAATTAATTGAAATCATTGTATATTGTTTCAGCGTTTTTCATGTCATGGAGGAGTTTTGTGGGATTTCCGTCCTGCCAGTGGGCTAGTAAGGATTCCATACTATCCAAGATGTGTTCCAGCTTACTAACGTTTCACAACAACTTGAATATAAGAAAATGATGTCCTTGTGGTAACGAAGTTAGTTCATTTCCATGTTGCAACATTCTACATATTCATGTAAATTTCCATCTGACGGCACAAACTATATCTACGTAGATTTTTATGCGCCAAAGACGGTGTTTTGTTTTTACAAAAATAAGTCTGACAATTTATTTTTCTCGTGCATTTCTGTCACAGATCTATTTAACAAACTGTATGACTTGAAACAAATAAAGGGTTAAGTGCGAATAAAAAACAATAGACTAAGTGTTATTTACTTTTAATATATTTGGCTTTCTTAAAACTTTTTCATGTCATTGGAAATCTGCTAGTTTTTCTTGATTTTACTTTCCGTATTGTATTGTCTACAGCATTAATTAACGCCTGTAGATCAATTTGAAACTGTTTATGACTGCAGAATTTCCGTTTACATTTCAAATGATAGAGATATAATTGTCAATGTAAACACTTGACAAAAATAAAGCAATTGTTTTTAACGTCAAATCATTACACACTCAAATTCATACCAGTGCTAAAAAGCTTCATCTTTTTTGGGTATTCAACACTAAAAATAATTTTCAAAACACCTCAATGAAAATCTACACTGTATCAAGCCTTTTGGCGAACATAGGTAAATATACAACTGGTCAGATGTTAACGTTACTAACAAATTCTTTACTTAACCAAAATCTGACTACCCGCCTTTAAATGAATCTACTTACAGAATTCACAAAGTCATTGTTATGTTATATTTTATTCGCAATAAAATCAAATGAAACTATCATCTAAGTTCTGTGAAATATGCCGAAATCGAGAGGCATGTCCATCTAAAATATAAGACTCTGATGTAACTTAAGTAATGCACAATAAATCTTATAGCCCTAGTTTTTTCTTTTACCTATCTTCAGCATTGTGTGGTAGCACTCGTGCATTGTGACACTCTGTCTCAATATATATTTCTAAACAACATTACAACCCATATCTGCGCTATCAAAATTAAAGGCATGAACGAATAAATTTTTGAAAACGCAGCTCTCTTCAATATGAACAGCTCAGCAGTGTATGCATGATTCAACAATAAGAACGGTTTGAGGACTGTGAACTAAGTCAACTGAAAATTTACGCTAAATGAAATACTCTACTGCATCAACCTAACCGCTCCGATAGCCTAGTGGACTGCTTCGAGCCCGGGAAGTCGTTGGTTTGCTCCTATGTAGCGTCACACCGAAAACCGGAAAATAGTACTACAAGGTGGCCGCTCAGCGTTAAGTGGACATTGTTAAGCCTGGTCGGCCCGTTATCAGTGTAATGTGACTGTGTGAATTCGTGTCATGTGTCCAGGCGTAATATTCCAGTAAGACAGCACTATATAAAGCTGGGCACTCTGCTGACGCCTACAAGCAGACCCCTTAAAATAATGTATGAAAAGGCGCTTATCTCGAAAACACACACACACACGCACACGCGCACACGCACACGCATACGCACACGCACACGCACACGTACACGCACACACACACACACACACACACGGGCGTGTGCGCTTAGATGCATGCGTTGTAAACTGCATCATATTCGATGGTACAAACTTATTTGAAAAAAAAAGAGTTACTTGAGCCACCCTTAGCAAATTGTAAAAACTTGCAACTACCCCGCTACACTGTATTTATCCTTGGGAACTTAATATCATGAGGCAGTTTTAATCTTCTATAAACCATGTATTTTCATATTTCCATGGGAAAACCGTGAAAAATTACTGCATTTTGGATTTAAATTTGTCAAAGTATAATTACTGTTAGAAATAAGAAATGTCCTAGCACGGGAATTTGTCATTGAACAGACGAATTGCTCTGCTGAATTTTACAGGTGGCATTTGTTTAGGAAATAACAAAAAGAAAGAGAAAGTTTTTTTTGCACAGATATCTCAAAGTAGTCAACAAATGTCTATAACATGTACAAGGGCGGGAAAATCAAACAAAACAACTTGAGGACTGTAAACAGCGCGACCGCGCTATTCATTTCTGCAAGTAGCTTTCTCGGATCAGTTTTTCAATAGCGTTGAAAAGAAAACAAATAGTTGTATAGAGTATGGAATAGAAATGTGTGACATCAAAATTATAAAATGGAAAACTATTTTTTTCCTAAGGTAAACAAGGTTTAGATTAAATTTCTATTTAAAGGCAAAAAAAGCATTTTCCTACCGGATGTCCCTTGAAGACATGTAAAATGTAATAACATTAAAACATACACACATCTATAAACGTCTTAAAATTATAATGGACACTCTTGATGAAACAATCAGATGAGTAATTGCGCATTGTTTTCGCTCGTTGATATGCGTCTGCGTTGTCTCATGAGTATGTACAATGTCAAACAAATTACCTCATCATTTATTATATAAAATAATACTGATAAGACCGCACTCTAAAATGCTGATAAAACAAAGCAAACCAGCCATAGTCATGTTCTCTTATCAATAATTAATCTACATACCGTTTTACACATCTGCAACATTTTATCTCCGTCTTAGCAACATGTTAATGCTAGGCATAATAAAATTTGCCATATAAAAGATTGTTATCTAATAAATGAAGTACAACTATATATTGCCATCATCTTAATTTTTGCCTTAAATGTTGAATTATATTACATGGATTAATACATTGTTCAAAAATATAGTTTCATGAAAGTTAAAACAAAACAAAAGCTCAAGGTTGAAATAATATCAAGATAAGATCCATTAATTTTGCGCGGTTATTGACACGTTACATGATGACGTGTATGACGTCATTTAATGTAACCATGTTTGTTATCGTTTTTTCCGGGAGTAAAATCATTTTTAGATGCAGGCCTATCCGACTAACTTAGCCTAGCTCTTTGCGAATAGACAATCTGGTTCATTAACGTGCCCGGTGTATAGCACCGATACACGCGAAGCCGTCTTTCCTGGGAAGAACCAGTACAGGCCTCTTAGTTAGGTGGGAGACACTCAAGATCATCTCAGAAATTTCCAGTGCCTGGACCGGGATCATGTTTCTTCCTCTAAATTCTGAAAGCAAAACCTTTCAATCAGTAAAAACTAATATAGTACATTTAAATTCGAATGTGTGCTTTGTTATGAAAAATGATAATTTAAAGGCTCCTGACGTTGAAACGTGGTCTGTAAGTGACAGAAATGAAATCAAGTAAACCAACTTTCATTCTGATGTTATACGTCTTCTTCAGTGACAGGGAGATAATTTACCAAAATTTACCCCCTTTTAAGATTTAATAAAGGTAAGATTTTTATTTGTTATGATATATTTTACCAGTTGTTAATTTTTCAGTGTCATCGTTCATCATTTACAAAGTTTCAGTTTTTGACAAGACAATAGTGTTTTTATAGACAAAAAAAATGCATATTACTATTTTAAGGTATGCTATATAATGAATAAAACTCTGATGAATTTCTCTATCGGCTTTGACAAAATAGGCAAAACTACAAAACTATCGAAATGTTATTTTGTATTTACTTCTCTGGTATGACAGTTTTGTCTAACATTTTATTTGGATTGAAATATATGAGCCTTTCAACCATTTTGGGTCCTGTTTTGCGAATAACGTTTACACATTCAATACCAAACTTCAGACTGGTGATATATAGATTTCATTATAATTTACTGATAAGGAAAAAGCCTTATTGTCTGCAACAAACTTTTACAGGAAATCTTTTAATTGTGTTTTATACAATATCATATTCAGATACATACTTACTAATACTTATTTTAGATTATATCAGATTCAACTGACACAAACCGTAACATAATATATTATTTGTATCAAATCTAATAAGATGTATTTGACGCACTTTGTACACTATGCAGACAGTTTAAGAATTAATAGAAATATTTCGAAATCCTTTTATCGTGGATATATACTCCCTACTTTTAACAAATTATGTTGAATTAATTAATGACTTACATTTTTTTTAATCATTTAAGGACGCTAGTCACTAGTTTCCACAAATTATTAAATACATATATCGAACAAGACAGTAGTGCTAATATAATAGTATAAAAAGGCTAAACTTTCATGATTTTACAGTATCATTTCAAACACTTGACGACTGTCGAGGTGTCCTTGTGGCAATTTATAGTTTTATAGGATGCAACCACTCATTGTATATGTATTTATTATTTGCTGTTAGGTGAATAACTCCACATATTTATCCATGTGGTTTGAAACTGATTATTTTTGTTCAACCAAAGTCTGGACTCAATTTATGCAGCCACACGATACATCGGTGCAAATTGCCCTACAGCAGCATA
This sequence comes from Mercenaria mercenaria, assembly GCF_021730395.1. Lineage (NCBI taxonomy): Eukaryota > Metazoa > Mollusca > Bivalvia > Venerida > Veneridae > Mercenaria > Mercenaria mercenaria. The sequence continues at coordinate 42,608,804 of NC_069378.1, forward strand.
ATCTCAACAAGGGCTCGAAGTTTGTCTCGTTTCTTTCTTTCTTTATTTATTTCTTTCTTAGTTTTTTCTTCTGTTATTTGTTACAATTCTCATTATAAATGGTTTACATTAATTACACTTTTAGTAACAAAAAATATCAAAATTGTAATTCAATTTGTTGAAATAAAACGCTAATCAATAAAAATGATTGTTATTATTTACATGCACATACTACTTAAAGCGCATAAAATTTACTGTGAAATAGGTCTGTAAGAAGGTGGTCTCTTAACATATCTGGTCCCTTAATACAACATAAGTTCTTTATCAACACAAAACGAAACTGACAAGGTCTTCTCCTGCGCAAGTTTAAATGTCACGAAGGCGTGTCCGAAAGATTATACTTGATAAGTTTTTGATTATTCGAATCAATCTACGACAGGGCGCCTAGCCGTACAGTCGGACCGCATATTACACTACCACTGTCACATTTACAAAAATAAATGCTTCGTTGATAGCTTACAGTACAACACATTGGGACTGGTATATTATTGTCATATTAACATTTAATTATCTCTGTTCATGTCTCAGAATTCAGAAATGGCTTTAACAAGCCTTTTCAACTTATCCGGACTAGAGATTGAACGTCATTACAAAATAACATTATCCGTGTCCAGACGAAACGCATACTCAGTTATTTTGTTTCTCGCAACAGATAACGTATTAATTCGTCGTAAACGGGTGCATTTGAAGTTTCATATTAACATTCGATATTTTTACGTAAGTGCATGAATGCCTGTTAAAATATATGAGAGTGAAACAGCGAAAAAAGAAAGACATAAAATAGGCAGTCTATAATTATAAAACATTTAATTTTTAAATGCGTTTTGCATGTCTGAATGAGATAGATTATTTACAAAAAGACAAAACCGCATAAACATAATCCAGCGTTTTAATTAATTAAATGCTATTTGTAACTATTACAGCGCAACAAGTGTATGCTATATAAATTAATAATGTACTTCAAAAATTGTTCTGTCGTCACTTTTACGTTTTAGCTGTTTCATCTGAAGTTATTTCGCAATGTCAAGTACCTTTCAATGTTTAAGTCTCTGAAATCTTGACAAAATACTACATAATTACATCCATTGCCGGAGCCCGCCCGCATAGCTCGATAGGTAGAGCGCCGATCTACAGATCACGGGGTCGTGAGTTCTATCCCCGGGCAGGACGTATGTTCTCCGTGACGATTTAATAAAAGACATTGTGTCTGATATCAATCGTCCTTCACCTCCGACTCATGAGGGGAAGCTGGCAGTTACTTGCGGAGAACAGGTATGTTCTGGTACAGAATCCAGGAACACTGGTTAGGTTAAATGCTCGCAGTTACATAACAGAAATACTGCTGAAAAACGGCTTTAAACCATAACAGCAACTCTATGGTTACACATACACTCGATAGAAAAACACTCTTTTGTGAACATTATGTATTTCGTACTCGAGCAAGGAATTATAATCTGTGTTGTGCAAGTAAAGTACTAAGAAAATAAATATACTGAATTATACATTTCAATTACCCGCTTGTATCAAAATACCCGTATGAAAGCATAGCTGGATGGCATTGTTATCAGATCGGCAATACAAAGTTTAAAATACCATTCTAAGAAACGGATTCTGTGGATTATGCGGATCACCCGACGTTCTCTTTCTCCAAAAAATTGCCAAGCATATGTTCTGAATAGAAAATAAAACAGAAACAACAGTCTTTTAAATCACAACTTCAACTCGCGTAGCACGTACAAATTGAAATCAATACTGTTTATAATTGCTTGGGTGGTAGAAACGGACAAGAACGAAATTAAAAAGCTATGAATTTGGTCACACATTGTTTGATCATTTACAAATCAAAACTGATAAAATCATGTCAAATATTCATGCTCAAAGTATGTGAAATATTCTTCAGAATATTGCATCGTTCGAAGTATATTTGCTCAAACGTTTCCCAGTGGACATAATGCCACACAACACCTTCCCTACCACTATATTTAAAGGGAGATACAGATTGTTGAAGTTCTGTATACCATCTAATTTGGAATAGCTTTTTCACTTAAATATATTCATCGAAGTTTTAAGCTATGTTTTTAACTCTTAAATTGGTGTGCTTTGTGAAAGGGTCTTTTGGGCACAATTTTTGAAATGCGATTTTTGTAAGACATCTGTGTAAATATCAAATTCAGTTTTGCTCAGGTAGACAACTGTCTGGGATGAACAAAAGCACTGTAATTCCTTGTGGGTTTTTACACACTAACAGACCTATGTTTCATTCAGTATTCAGTTCAGGTAGGGTACCAGAAAGTGATAATTGCCATGTACATAAACCTACCAGACAGGCCAAGGCCCATATCACCTCCGTGAATAAAATTATAAATTGGTCGAAAACTTACTGTACAATCACGATGTATATCCGTGTATACAGCTATCAGACTGACAATTTCAAAAATTTGACAGAGCAAGCGGGAAATAAAATGTTCAATGTTTTGTTCATATTTACGTACTTTATCTCATTCTTTTGCATAAATTCTGCTAAATGAATACCCTTATTATTTTTGATACTTGCTCGTTGCTAGAATGAAACTTGCCAGTCGCAAGAACTGCAATGATCGTATCAAATTAAAATGTCGACATAATTCTCTTAGTATTTATTCTGCTTGCACTGATTCATATGTCCTGCTGCTAATTCAATTTGACACCATTTGATGTAAAGGGGGTTAAAGGTGTTAAATCAATAGGTCAATTAGCTAACACACTGGGTGGCTGAGTGAAACAGTTGTAAGGCCGATTTCAGTATATCTCTTCTCTAAATCCTGCTATAATTAACAGCATAATATGTGGTAAAAACTGCCGACAGTATTAGTTAAATTGGCCTCTTATAGATTTGTCTTATGATCTACTTTTAAATATGATACAACTTTTTATTGCAGTTTAAAGCCCTAAACGAATAGAAGACGAGCATATGATATACGTGAAGAACCCATACCAAATGTTGATTCAATTCATATTTTCAGAATATGCACCCGTTTGCTCCTTTCGGATATATACGTAACATGTAATAATAAATACATAAAGGTTTAACAAAAGTTATTTTCTGGCAAGACAAAAATGTTCTTGATTTTTGAGTTACTGTAGCATTTTGTTTCTCGTTGATATGTCGAAATGTTACTAAAATATTACTATAAATATTATTAAAATTGTCGAAGTTATTGAAATAGTGTCGTCACGTTGATTTCTTCATGGCATAATTTGCACGAGAATTTAAAGATTTGAAATGCACACCACTTCTACGGCCAACGATTCATTTTGAACAAAAGGTGACAGGGGCATAATTACGTGAAATGTGCATATTTAAGTTAATTTAGTCATGGTTAACTAAATTTGTCAAGAATAAAAAAAAAACATTGTTATTGTTACAATTGTAAACATACCTGTTTAAAGATAACCCATTTCGCAATAACATTGCAGATATAAAAACGACGTACAATTAAGCAACTTCGAGTGTTGAAACATCAAACCGTCATCCGAGAACAGATTTACGCCTAATGCAAACAGATAAAAGTTATAGCATATAATCAGAAATAGTAAACAATGCGAATGAAAAATGAATAAACAATCCGGTTTTAATATGAATCAATTGAATTTCTGTGTGAAAAAAAAGCAACATGTACTAATTATCATTGTAACAAGCTGATAATATATCAAAACATCTATGTGTCTTCTAGAATTAATGAACTTGTTAAGCCCTACCTTAACCTACTAACATTTAAATTTCCAACATAACAAATTAGCATGTGTGTAAACTCATCATATGTAGCAGTGCACGCTTTCTATGACAAGGAAATATGATTCTGAATACAATGGGGATTGTTCCCACTACCTGCGTGGTTCTTTTAAAGCTATTGTTATTCGTAATAACTTATATAACAAATAAAGGTACCTTACATAGTTTGCTATGTAGTTCCAGCAGCGAAAAATTGAGGCACATTTACTGTTTTGTCTGTCAACCAGCCAACGTGTTCACCTGATTAATACAGTGCAACAAAACGAAAAAAGCCTTATATCGCAGCAAACAACGTCTTGACATTGTGTCGTTGCGGCGGGACAACGGAATGCGATAACGAAAATAAGAAATATCGTTGTGTTGGGAGCGACAAACACGACATAAAGACGAACCAAATATTATGAGCGACAAACTTGACTTTAAATTTACCTTTTTTATATTCGTTGTTTCGGGAGCAAAAGAGCGACACGACAACTGAATAGTACACTAAAATGCCCTTAAAGCAACGTAACATTAAACAGAACGATGTTTTCTGTGACACTGTGTCTTTTCTGAACCTACGCCAGTCTGACGCCACTTTTATGCCGCCATTATCGACATGCGTACAAATATCATCTTTTCTTTCTTTCACCATGCAGGTTTTGCAAAACTGAGAGGGTAATGCAAAAACAAAGAAACAAAAAATCTGTCTTTATGCCTTTCTGGAGTTATAGCATGGTCAAAGAAACGAGTCAACGACGTCATTTAAATGGATAACGTAAGGTCGGACGTTTGGTCTAAGTGCCTGCAACATCTTTATTTTATGAACATAGAAATAACTCTTGTTGCATATGAAATATGCGGCGAAAACTGTTTTTGTTCATTTAAATATCTTTATTTGAAATGAACAACAAATGGTTTATTGTTGTCTATGTGTAGATATGTCCCTGAAACAATGCAAAACTAGACAGCTGTAATTAATACAGACGTACATGAAGTTAACACGATTTAGAGAAGTTATTTCCTTAAATACATTGAATGAAGTTAACACGATTTAGAGAAGTTATTTCCTTAAATACATTGAAAACATATTTTTCTAGATATTAGTGTTGTCATAGTGACTGTAAAATGAAAACGAAATATATAGCACCATATAACAGTTAACTTAACAAAATATGAATTACACAAAAGTTTGGAAGCTGTAGCAGGTAATCAATTAACTATGAAATTTAAACATTTTAACCGTAATATAACAACAAACTATTCGCTTCCTTTGAAACTCATTCGATTCCATCTGAGGTTTGTCATAGTTCTGGGACGAGAAAAGAAGCTATGGTATGCAAGAGTAGTCGAAGCTGGGAATAGCATACTTCCTTTTTGCTGAGATAAATACTTTTATTATATACCTATATAAATTCTGTAAAAAAATCGGCTTGTATTTCACAATTAAATATGAACAGACAGACAAAAATTCCGTATTGTACTTTTTAAATTCCGTATTGTACCTTCCGTATTGTATGCTGCCGGACTATTTTCATAAAAATGTATGACCCGACATATTTCCATAAATAGCGCACATAAAAATTTCACTAAGTTCCATTTAATATCGATAAACATTGAAGATTTCGTTCAAGAACAAAACAAGAATCAAAATGGTAAAGGTATATAATAAAAGGGTCATTATAACAGTAGCTAGATCTGGGACTTTGTATTCGGCTCTCGTGGATTTTGCAAGGTCGGATCACACTCGGCGCTTGCGCGCCTCGTGAGATCCGATCTGGCAAAATCCACTCGAGCCGAATACTGCATCCCAGATCAATCAACTGTTATAATAACCCTATTTTCTGCGAAGTTTCCTGTCTTATCTGTCTTATCTTTTACATCTAAAACTGACAGCGCTTATTTGAAGTTTGTATTTTTAATTTTAATGCCTACTAAAACTTGTTAATTGTGAATACAACACTAAGCTAATTACGTCATTGAAAACTTTCAACGCTGTAAAATATGTTTAAATCTAGTTATGTAATATGAATAATTAATTAAATAGCCTTATCAACAACCCTAATTTTCATTTCCGTATTTTCGCATATTTTGCTTATTTCCAAGCACAATGAATATAAAACACACAAAAAATCAAATTTTTGTAACCAAGAACAAACAAAAAAATAACCAGATTAAATATATGGCCTTTGCACATGGTGGGGATTAAACCCGAACTCTCTGCCTTCCAAGTAAGAGTATAACTGCTAGAGGTTGTCTACTGTCGCTAGGATTTATTTGTTCTTCTGCAGACAACATGGCTTTGATTCAGATCCTTATTGCGTCAAAATTACTAGGAACAAATGCTAATTACAAATATTGAACTTATATTCAACTTGCTAGACCTGTTTTCTCCTACAAAATTATTATTTAATAACAGACATAGAACTACGTTTTGGAAAGCTTTGTTTACTGGCATGCAGTAAATGATTGGCCTTCTTCAAATTCATGATAATTAATTTTAGTTGAATTATGTATCTAAGAGAAAATAAGTACAAATAAAAATGATATGCCAAATAATAAACACCAGGTTTCTACAAGTAAAAACATTGTATTCATTATACTGGACAAAGCGTGTTTATCACCTGTATGTTATTACGTTCTTTCCGTGCATATCTGAATGTCGTCTGCTAATAATAATATAATCGTAATATGAATACGTTATGAAACGTTCATATAAAGGCGATGACATGTAAATACATATGAACTTTAAAGAAGCTCCCTCTGTTAGATGTACGTTACAAATCATTACATACGACGATGCAGCTGGATATATCAACGATTTCTATTTTATTTGCATCGGTATCAAGTGTTTTCAGTGTGCCTAAAGAAGGATGGAGAGAAATTTCTGTTGGTTTAGAAAGGGCTAATGGATCTGCGTTCACAGCGGCAGTCTATCTTGGTGTTAAATACATTAGCATGTTAAAAGCATACGAAAAAATAGATGTAAGTAATAATAGAAAAAATTTGTTGCAACACGTGTTAGTATTGTTCGGAAAATTCTAATAAGTACATTTTATAGCGTTTTACTGTGTTATATCTGCATGTAATAATTTTGTAGGGAAGTTGCGTAAGGCGCCGCGATGTATATATCAAATGTTAGTAACTTCTCAATATCAGTATTTTACGATTTTGTTGAATTAGATAGTTCAACAGCTTAAACAGTACATGCGATAGTCTCTCACAATATCCTTGTTTAAAATCCATACAAAAAATGTAGCTTTCGTAAGAATATATATAATCATTCAATTTTGTATCTTTCACCCTGTCATATTCATAGAAGTGTTCATTATTATTGATTTCTTTAATTCAAGTTAGTTTCTAATATGGACTCGAATAGTATATATCACTCAGCGCGAATTGTTTGCAATGTCATGGGTTTCCCAAACACTGTTATTATATTGAGTTTTCCAATGTTTTATAGCCATTTTTTTACTGACATATGTGGGATAGCCGATTATATGTATATTTATGCAAGAATTTATGTTTTGTGGACACGGGTAACAGTGGCGTTTACAAGGTGCAATCAAAACATTTTTCGTTTTATATTTGTTTCAGTTTCTTTAATAAACAAAGCTTCAAGTACACCAACACTCCAAATTAATGTATGATGAAATATTCTGTTATTAGCTGTGAACACTTGATCGCATTTATCATTTTTTCGTCCTTTCTTTGAAGCTTCTTTTTATATGACAATATGAGTTATTTGCTGCAAAAATCAACAAATTTATCATTTTCTATATCTTTTTTATGATTCATGATTATCATATTTGTTGTAGAAAATTTCATTGAAAAGAAATTTCTGCTTTCGTTGAATTTTAAAGCTTTATAGTATGTTAATGGATGTTTAGTGAGGGAGGATTTCTAGAAATTATTATTAAGCATATCTTTATTTCATGCATTTTAATACTTTTCATGTTTCACATTACAGACAGACCAAGACTCGGGCGACCTCTACTGGGTATCATTTTTAGCAGAATCTAAGGAAGGAGAAGTAACTATACATATTTCATATTAGTAAACGACTTTTTAATTTCAGTTCACAAAATAGCTAATGTTTTTCAACGTTTTTACTAAGAATGAAAATATCATTTTAAATTTTAACGCAAAACCTAAGGTTATACATCAGTTCAATATGTTTTCTAACGGCAATCATGGCAACACAGACTTTAGAAGCTTATTTCAAGGATGCTCATCACTATTTTACTATTTATTTCTTCATTTAATTCAGCATCAAGAATGTCAGGGAAAAGTTCTGTGGCCACCTGCCGGTATTAGGATAGTTAAAAGTGCAAGTTGTGGACCTGTTACACAGTGAAGATACACAGATGTAAAGATTAACGATACATGAAGATAATTTTCATGTGGCGACAAATTTTGTCTATAACTAGTGAACTCGAAAGGAACAGTTTATGATGTCATTGAAATTGCAAAAAGAATTTTAAAACATACCTGTATCTCTGAAATCATAGTCGAAAGACAAACTTTGTAAAATGATTAATCATAAATTCATAATAAATTTTCAGAATTGTATCGTTTACGAATTTTACTTTTAGTAAATTTGAAATACTTTTCTTACCAAAGTTCTGATCAGAAGAAGAAATCTCATAAATGGCATAGGCAAGTTCACGTGAGTAAGCTTAAACCATGCTTATAATACATTTTTCGTTATGAAATAATGCGTGTTAGGGAAACAAATGTATGCAAAATTGAAACAATGTATTTCATACAATGCCCTCAATCTCGGTAAATCTGACAGGTGTTATATGCTTCAGTCATTTTCGGAATCAAATGACAAAGAAAAATGTTTTTTATTGACCATACAGTTTTATGCAATGGCATCAAATTGGAATGAAAAGAAGAGAAACCTCTGCATATATACATGTGTATATAAATTAATTTAATATATATCTGTTCTTACCTTCTGTAAAATTTATACTTTATTGCATTGATGAATAGTTGCACAGTAATATGATTTTTTAAAAGAACTTTTTAACATACCAAGACAATGCTTGAATAATTCTTAAATACGTTATTTTAGATTTTATAAATAAATTGTACTTGTTTCAGGTGAAATTGATACTATGCACCATGACAAAAATAGGGTCTTGAGACCATGCACGCTATCTATACAAAATATACAAAAACAAACGAAAAACTTTCTTATATTATCCCGTCAAACATTGTAAATAAAGGCAACCATCAATACTGTCGAGAACAAGGGACGATGAACGTGGTTAAACAAAATGAGCGGTTCAAATCCCAGTCCATGCGAGGCTACTTAAGCAGTTTTGCCTAAGGGGTCGGACTCTTAATATCCGATTTATGTATGACCACGTAAAGTATGTCAGACGAAGTACGGGCCATATCTGATGGTTCAACAATATAATTGAAAAATCTCTCAAAAATGAGAAAAATACGATATGTTTATAAATTGTAATATTTCTGTTCTGTAATCTGTACCCGCGTTTTACAAGAATTTATAAATTGCTGGTTAATATCTAGATCTGCAATCATTGACATATGATAGCACAAAGATGAGCAATACTCATCTAAACTGTGCAAACAGCAAATATGAGTGGGAGTTAAGTGAGACAATCATATACCACTGCCCATGTATAATAAAGTCTATGCAGTGAATTTCATGTTATAAGTGTTTCAGTTGTATCTTGAATTGAACATTTTCTACATGATAATCAAAGTTAAACGGTTATGTTCATTTAGATATCTTTATTTTAAATAAGCAAACAATGGTGCATTATTATCTATGTGTAGATATTTTACTGAAACAATGCAAAACTAGAGAGATTTAATTAATACAGATGTACATGTAGTTAGGACACGATTTAGAGAGGATATTTCCTTAAATACATTGAAATCATATTTTACTAGATATTAAACTTTGTCATTGCAGAATAAAAAAACGAATGTATACTATTATATATCATCTAACACAACAAAATATGAATTACACAAAAGAACGGAAGCGGTAGCAAGTAAACAATAAACTCTGCAATTCAAAAATATATTGAAATCAGTTTTAACCATAAAATAATAATAAACTTTCCGCTTCACTTGATGTTCATTCTCTTCGATTAGAGCTTTGTCAAAAAGGGAACGTTGGTATGTAAGAAGGGAAAAGGCATATTTACTCTTTTGCTTAGATAAACACATTTCTGCAATGTTTCCTCTCTGAATTTTTTATTTGTATATGAAGTAACTGTTTTCTAGTCGTCGAAATAAAATCACTTATAACTATATATAGTCATTACTTTCCAGTCACCTGGGGATAACGAAGTATTTGTTTTCGCGCAAAGTTTAAGGTATTCTAGACCAAAACTTCATATTGGAAAACAATGAAAAATTTCTACACATAGTTAATGTAAACATTAATTAACTGGTGAACGTGTACTCATCGTGCTATGCATTAGGATAAAAGGTGTACACAGTACATGTATAATAGCTAAACACAGAATAAATGTGTTTTGCCAGTAAAGAAACTGGAAGTTTTATTAAACAAATAACTGTTATGGCATGACGTTTTAATGATAAAGTAGCTCTGCATGTTCAGTTAAATTTTTATTTACCATTTTTGATGAGAAGTTTCTATATTTGAAGTAAATATCATAAGATAATATGTTTTATGACAAAGATGGACCTGAATACGAGGTTAGTTGATAATGTAGAGTACAATACCTAATTCTACTGGAGGAGTACACAGCAGTGACAATCCATATTTGGACGAGGCGGATGCCGAGTCCGGGTTATAAATGCTGTGGGCGAATCCAATTGAATTCAGTATTGTACTCAACACTGTTAAATTACCTCTTTATTTCATACCTTGATAAAATCAAAGTAATGAAAGTACAGAAAGGCTGGCTACGAGAAAATACCGGATGAAACTCTACGGGAAAGATGTTTGCAAAATCTTAATTTTATTGGTTTTCCATATCAAACTAAGGAGAGCATAGGGTATTGTTGTGCGTAATCATCTTGATTAACTTGAAAAAGGTAGTGTTAGGATATTACAGACTATAGCTGGTGCAAAAACACATTGTGTTTGTTCCATAATGGATAACATAATTAGTGAGACAAACGGCAATTAATTCTCGCTTTGAAATCTGCAAAACGGAAGGATTAATATTTAACAGAAAAAATTAGGTTCCGAGAACGCAGTCCCATCAGACCTCAACCCCGTAGCAGTGTATGTATTGATGTATACACATAAACATGTGTACACAATATAAACGAAGTAAAACTTATAAACAAAAGAAGGCAAAGTGAACTATGTGGCACCGTCTTGTAACTCTCAGAGGCAAACACTTCACTGGTTGATTTAAACAGGTTTATACAACGCGTGTAACCTTTTTCTTGGCCCCACCATGATTCCAAAATCAACACTTAAAAGCCAAGTTGATTCATTGACTTACAACTTTTCCACAGAGATGTAGAGAGTACCGTTCTATTAAAAAAATGCAATTCTAAGAGGTGCGGTTGTTGCAATCATTTATCGCACAGGTCTACAATTACCTCCAACGTTAACGGCAGACTTTTTAATGTGGTACTTAATTCTGACGTTGACTGAAATACGTCCCACATGATATATGTACTGACTTGAAACGCACCCAATTGTGGTATTCAATATGTTGGCCAAACAGGACGTTCTTTAAAAATTCATTTCCGTGAACATTCATACAAAATACGTAGTCGGAACAAGTTTACTACATTTTTATACCAACACTTTCGTACATCTGGCCATACATTTGATCAGGTAACAATGCAACCAGTAGAGCAAATCGTATATGATACTAATTCCACATCTAGTTTTAAAATTAAAGCCAGGCATGTAGCAGAATTCAATTGGATTAAAAATTTACAGTCACTGTTTCCGTTGGGCTTAAATGATAATATTTATCAGGAAGGTAATATCTCTAAAAACCCTGATATCGATATATTGTCTATTTTAAATATTAGGAAACGTAAATCCAGGTCTCATGGAATTAGACGAAATGGTAATGTTAAACGCAAATCTAAAGTCAATATATCTGTTGCTGACCTCGATTTAATTCTTTCAAACTCTGGTAGACATTCAATGCTTTCTCGTCTTACATCGTTATCTGTACAGTCTCTTAAAAAGCTAGACGAAGAAGCGGACCAGTATGTTATTCAAACAGATCCGTTTTACACTGTATCATATCTTATTCAAAGTTACACACAACATGTTCTCCGTCCACATATTGACACCCAATCTGACCATGAGAGACATTTTCTTAAAATTTATTTCATGAACAAAGGTATTGACTTCATTGATGTACCTAGTATATTTCGTGATAAACGTGGCATTGATTCTGTGGCTAAATATTTCAGAAACTCCGAAGTTCCTATTATCTGTTATAAATATAAAACACCTGTAAGAAATGTTATTTTCAATTACAATAAAATTGTTTCCGACTTAGATGTTCTAACAAATACTCCTTCTTACTGCGAATGTAAAAAACTCAAAATTTTGCTATTCAGATGCAGGTCATGTCATCACTGGTAATTTTGATATTGTTAAGGACAAGCGTATTCGTAATTTATTCTTTAAAGGACCTAAATTTAGAATTTCTTCAACTATTGATTTTAATGCTTGTCGTGGTCAGATTGCAGAATCCATCGAAACCTTCTGTGTTAAATGGTGTCGTCGTGAGAACGCTGATCCCAATGCATTAACGTCTTGGAAACGAAATATTTTTAAAATTGTTGATTCTCGAATAAAATTTTATCAAACTAATGAACACCTACTTCCACCAAAACCCAAGTTTACTTTAAGACATTTGAAAAAGGAAATCCAAGAATTTCATTCTAAGTATGTCTTAGTTCCAGCAGACAAGGCGGCCAACAATATTATCATCATTTGACGCCTACATTATATTAATCATTTACAAAACGAACTAAATAGCACTAACAATTATACATTGAGTCCTTCTGTTGAAAATAAGTTGATTACTGATCACATCACTGAAGTTTCTAATTTAAAAGTTCGTATAGACGATCAACAAATTAAACTACCGACCATGTATTGGATTCCTAAATTGCATAAACAGCCATATAAAGCTCGCTTCATCGCTAATTCAAGCTCTTGTACAACTACAAATATTTCAAAACTATTAACATCATGTCTAACTGCTGTGAAAGCCCACGTGGAAAGATACTGCGATAAAGTATACGAAAACTCTGGTAAACACTTATTTTGGTCGATTAAAAATTCTGGTGAAATCCTGGATAAGTTGAAAATTAATAATTACAAGGTATCTACAGTCAGTACATACGATGTTTCTACTTTGTATACCACTTTACCACATAACTTAATAAATGACAAATTAACTGCCCTAATTCAAAAGACTTTTGCCAGAGAGAATGCTACATTTATTGCTTGCAATTTTGATAAAGCTTTTTTACAATATTATTAAACATTATACAATGTGGACCTGTGACGAAGTTCGTAAAGCCCTTTCCTTTTTATTGAACAACATTTACATCAGGTTTGGGAATGCAGTTTTTAGACAATTTGTTGGTATTCCCATGGGAACAAATTGTCCACCCCTTGTCGCACATTTGTTTTTATATTGTTATGAAAGAGACTTTATGTTGAGCCTCTCTCCAGATACGCAGGCAGATATTATGACGGCATTTAATAATACATCACGCTATCTAGATGATATTCTTAATATGGATAATCCGTTTTTTGGTCAATTGGTGGGTACTATTTATCCTAGGGAGCTTCAGTTAATTAAAACTAACAATTCGGATACTGATGCTTCATTTTTAGATTTACATCTCTCTATTTATGACCATTTTATACATACCAAAACCACTGGCACCAGATCAGAAAGAAAATGCCTCCGTACGTGTTATACCCTACCCCTAGGTATTCTATAAGAACCATGGTCATGAACGGGAAAGTGCACTAACCCGTTTCAATCGTACATTTCTCAACTTAAACGCGCAGTTCGGTGAATGGGTACCTAGTATATTGAACAAGCGATAATTTATCTTCCATCGTGCACCAGTCACATTGTCTCAATATTCCATATTGCTGAGATTATAAACATATTTTATGCTTTCGTCAACGTTACAGAAAAAACTTGCTTGAACTTCCCTAATGAACATCCGGTCTAGAGGTCACGGCAGTGCGCACATGTTTGGCGAAACGTAAACAAACAAAAACAGATTTTTCAAAAATCACAATTTTACACTAAAACTCGAAATGATGAATGAAATTCATCTTGTATATGATCTTTAATTTGAAATCGTACATTGGTCTGCATCTGTTCTTTATATTTTATTCATTTTGCACATTTTGCTGCATTTTCACATTTTAGCGAACACGTGTAGTAAAATGACGATTGACATACATTTTTACAACAGCCAATCAGAATCGTTTTATAATCTAGAACGGAACTTCACCAGGGAAGTTCAAGCAGGTTTTTTGTGTAATGTTGAAATTACTATAAACTACGCGTTGTTTTTCTAAGATAAAATGTATTGAAAAAATGTGACCGGTACACAATGGAAGATAAATTACCACTTGTTTGATATCCATAGTACACATTTACCCCACTGCGTGTTTAAAGTATGAAATGCGCGATTGAAACGGGTTAGTATATTTTTCCGTTCACGACCATGGTTCTTATAGAATACCTAGGGGTAGGGTATAACACGTACGGAGGCATTTTCTTTCTGATCTGGTGCCAGTGACCAAAACTTATGACAAGAGGGATGATTTTAATTTTAGTATTGTAAATTTTCCCCATTTGGATGGGGATGTACCTCAGGCTACATCTTATGGGGTATATATTTCTCAATTAATTCGGTTTGCCAGAGCGTGTAGTCATGTCAAGCATTTCAATTAACGTAATCAATATATTACAAGTAAACTTCTTCAGCAAGGCTACTGTTATTACAAATTGCGTAAATATTTTGCTAAATTTTATTATCGTAATTCTGATTTAGTTTTAAAATTAAATAGTAATTTAAAGACACTTCTGCGAGAAGGTATTTCTAAACCCGTTTTTTATGGGGATGTGGTTTACAAACTTCGTAAGATCCTGGGTCACGGTAATTTTCCAAATGTATTTGGAAAGATTATCAAACGTTTTATTAAAAGAGGTTACGACCCAACTATTTTGAGACATACCGCATGTTTAGTGTTCAACCCGTTTACAGTTGGACACTACGCTTCCCTCTTTGATTGCGTCTGACGGAAGAGGGGGAGGACTCTATGATAAGCAGTTTTTAAATCCTACCAGGACTGAACTGTTTTGATATTTTGTCTTCTGGCCTGTTTCGTCGGGCCCTTAAGGGTGTTTCTCTTGTTGCTCTGTCTTCTGAAAAGGCATTGAGTACATACGTTTTTGGTTCTTAAGGTTTGTTTTTTATATATTTATACACCAGCATTTTTGTGTTTTACACGCCATGCCTTTTTGTTTCCATTATGTGTGTAAGAGATTCACCTGGTGGGGATTACTTTTATTTACACTGTCCCATGTCTTTGGAACATGGTGGGGGTAAGAGTGAGGTTAGGTGCACCATAAACCGGTTTAAGCTCCCCAGTGGTGCTTTTGCCACTGACCGTTCCAAGGCGGTGCCCCACTGTGTTCCTTTGTTTGTTCGTTTCGTCTTATGTGTTGGCTTTGTGTGCGTGTGTGTTGTTCGTTTTGTCCTTATGTGTTGGCTTTGGGTGTGTGTGTGTGTGTGTGTATGTGTGTGTGTGGTGCACGCGTCTGCGTGCTGGGGGTTTCGTTTTGAGGAGGCTACGTTTTTGGTGCGTGGCATTCCCTGTTTGATATTTTTCTTTGTTTTTTTTTTTATATAGCCTCGGCTTGCATAAAATTATAAATACCGCTTTCCTAGACCTGATAAGTAAAAGCTCATATCAATATACCGTGTTTAGAAAACTATCCTAAGGACAATGAAATTGCTTACAATGTGTATGTTGTAGGGGGTACAAACAAGCAAATATTGCAGAGCAATACAAGGCTTCCTACTGGTTAGGAACATTGCAAACAAAATTGATGTACATTTGTGTTTTATAAAGAGCAATAACCAGAAACAAAGGAACTAAAATTTAAGAAGAAGTAAAGATAGCCTACGTTGCCAAATTAAACCTCCGTTGATGAATA
Source organism: Mercenaria mercenaria (assembly GCF_021730395.1). NCBI lineage: Eukaryota > Metazoa > Mollusca > Bivalvia > Venerida > Veneridae > Mercenaria > Mercenaria mercenaria. The sequence goes on from NC_069378.1 coordinate 42,624,797, forward strand.
AACACTCGGCTTTTACTCTTGAATTTGATAACGATTTTGCATATCTTGACAGTCAACGTTAATATATGTTGCTTTTTTTTTGTTTTTACATTTTTATTCATTTAAGTATACACAGATTGCACATGTTATACATTTTAAACACTTACAGATATTGTATATTAACAATGTATGTTAGAAAAATGAAAATATAAACATACTGTATAACAATACTTTGATATAACCTTGATATAACCAATATTAATATAGTGTGTCATCCGATATACTTAAAGATTTTTTTATGAATAGGGGATAGAAAATTTGGAAAAATTACCCAAACATTTGTGAGCAAGAATGTTTAGAGAGAACATGTTTTTCGATATTATATTCTGCGCTTCTGCATATACATATACATTTGTATATAAATATAAGAGTTTAAGTTATAAAATCATTCCATTTTGTGTTAAATATATCTATTTTGTCTTTCAAAGTTGCTATTATTCGTTCAATGCCAATACCCCGTGTTAGATAAAGTTTGAAAGATTCAATTTCGGGTATATTTTTGTTATACTTGCATTTACTTATAAAATATTTGGCCAATATCAAAATGAAGTTAGGCCACACCAAATTGATAAGTTGTTCATCGGATTTTTTTCTGAAAAATTTGAGGCGGCGAGCGAAAAAATAATTTAAATATTTTTTTTGGGTTTTAGAGAAAATCAGGAGCGAGCGAAGAGCGAAGAAATATATTTGTCTTCATTTAGCTCTCGACTGACTAATAAAACCCTTAAAATAGAATGTATAGCCCTTTTAAATTAAAAAGTAAGTCCCCAGGGATTGAGAAAATCTGACCTGCAGACGCACAACAAAGCGAACTCGTAAAAAAAGGTAATAACATTGTCATACAGTACACTGTAATCAAATAATGCATGCTTTTGAAAATGCTGTTAGAAAATATGTAATAAACAACAATGCATAACCTTACACCATACTTATCACATACATATGTAACTTGATTATTTACTGCTATGAAAATATAGCATTCTTAGCTGACTTTACAAAGTTTTTGATACATCAAATATCTATGCGAGTGTTACTAGATCTATTAAAGCTTCTGATTTGAAACTTAGAACAGTTATTTACTACACCAGGAGAAACAATACTCTTAAGTCTGACTCTAGACAGAGTTATGCCCCTTTTTAACATAGAATATTTTTAATTAAGTTTTATATAATGACCAATAGCTCTGTACTTTAATAGCTTCTGACTATTATGACCCTTTTACTGGCAATGCTCTGATTCAAAAAAGTCGAGCATGATGTCTTATGTACAGCTCTTTTTCTAACTTTAAACTTTCATGACATATTAAATTTGTTGAAAACAACTCGTAATGTAAATTCCTTACCCCACAAATTTCGTATGCAAATGCTGATCATTTGGACAGGAAAAAACAGAAAACAGATAAGTGACATGCATCAATAAGTATTTACCCTTACCAAAATAATGTAGATTGATGTTATCAAATAAATTTATATGTTTTTCCTCATCCAGTTTTCAATGAAATAAATCGATTTTGTAGCATGTAATTTGGTAAACATTTGAAGAAAATGGCGTAACTGCATAAAGGGGAAATAACTTTAATGCAACTAAATATAAGTGTTATGATTTATTATAGACGATGTGTGCGTAGTATGTATTTATTTTGATTAAAATCCATTTGAGAACAATCTGGGACTGGAATTATAAGCATTTATACACTTTTACGTCCGTAAAAAGTAGCGCACCAAAAAATTTTGGATTGACTTTTTTCAATGAGGCGAGCGCAAGCCAAAAACAAAAAAAAATATTTTTTTTGTGTTTCTGAAAATATACCAGCGGCAAATCCGATGAACAACTTTTTAATTTGGTGAGGCCTTAACAATATTTCTTTTTAAAGTATCCGTTTCTTCTTCTAACCCTATGGACAATGTTCTATAACTAAGAATATCTAACTGAATATTTTTAGTTCTGAGAAGTCTTTGTAGATTAACCCAGAATTGTTGTATTATTTGACATTCCCAAAAAAGGTGCCTCTGTGTTTCTGGGACCATTGAACAGAAATCACACTAACTAGAATTTGTGAGTTTGCATTTGTACAGATAATTGTTATTTGGTAATATTCTCATTAGATATTTATATTGATATTCTCTTAACTTTGAATTGATAGTACACTTCGTTGGTATTGTAAAAACATGTTTCCATCTAAGTTGTTCTCCTAATAATTCTGAATCCTATTTCTTTAGATTTTTGTTGATACTGTGTATTTGTTTAATTTGTAATTCATACAACATTTTATTCATTTTTATAGTTTGATTAATTGTATCTATTAAATATCCAGTTCCAAGTGTTAAGTTGATTTGCTCTTCGGCTAAGTGTTTTTCCCATTTTTTGTCAATTGCTCTGCTCAATGTCAAATAGTTAAGAAATTCACCATTTTCAATACCATATATATATTGCATTTTGTTCAAATGTTAAAGGAGAGTTTAGTTCGGAAGTCAAAAATATGTTCCATGTATAAAATGCCTCTTTCCATCCAAGGTTTGTAAAGAAACAAGTTTCCATTTGTCTGTTTTATATTTGAGTTATTCCATATTATATCTTTCGAGTAGTTTTGTATACATGGTTTATAATTAATTGTGCACCAGGATATTACTATCTCCTTAAGAAAGGTGAACTTGAAATTTAATTTAGCTGCATCTGCTTTGCAAGTGTTATATTTAAATATATGTTCTCCATATTTTTCTAGGTCTTTGTTATAAATTTTATTCCATTTTGCATCACTTTTATAAGTGATTCTTTTTACCCAACGTTAATATATGTTTATAAAGGAGCTTACTTCTTTTACTCGTGATTTTATAACGATATTTTACTTTTTAAGAAAAAATAGGGACATAATATCAGATAAATTATAAAGGTAACAAACAACATCTGTATTTCGATATACAATCCCCCACATTATGTATGAACATTAATCAGGTTGAAAAGACCTATGTTTTTTATCAAGTTCTAGTAAATTATTGTGAAATTGAGTGCTAAAGTAATAAATTCCTATAAATATAGTCATATTTGGTTAATCAAAGGGTCCCTATTAAATTTGTTTATAAAATTTTGACCCGACAATCAGTTATAATCAAAGAGACCTACTTATATAAATATACTTAGCACAGTAATGTAGGAGAAAAGTGACTGCGGTACGGCTGTTATCATGAGTCGCAAATAGCCTAAAATAGAACATGGAAAAACCTTAATCTCAGGAAATCTAAAAATAGATTATGCCTGGAGAAAAATTCACGATTTATTTCGATGTTTATTACACCATGAAAATATGGAATATAGTTTAGGTTAGTATGCATTTATAAATTATTACCAAAACTCTAATTGCAAGATTTTAAGTGCGATAGTTTGTGCACATCGTGTTCGCACTACATTTACCTGAAATAGACTATCCCACAATCTAAACATAAATGTGTTTCCATGCATATACAAAAGTGAATGAACAAGGAGTGACCAGCCTAATAAAGAAACACGTAGTAAGTTTGAATATGTAATTAGCGACGACTTTATAAACGTCTGTTTTTACTTTTCAATATGTTTTCTTTAAAAGAGAACACGATTATAAGATGGTTGAAATAATGGTTTTTGTTGAAACAGGTGAGTTTAACAATCTGAAAACAAATCCACGGTGAAACTGATATACATGACAGAACTGTTTGAATTGGCACGGCATGATTTTATGTTGTAAGTCTCAACAGTTGGCTGATCTTTGTGACTTTCGATTGTGGTAATAATAGTTTGGCAAACGAGTTCGCCAGCCTCAAAATCAAAACTAAATATTCACACATTTTTAAATGACGAATGAAAACATTTCTTAATATATATTCTTCTCTCATGATATTTATGCTAATGTAAGATGTGTGCGTTATCATGCTTTAACTAAAAAAATGAGAACAACGTATCACCAATGTTCTAGCAGAAACCATGATCATCGGATAGGAATTGTTCTACTCAGAAACCGAGAGCTCACTCTTATATGCGCCGCCAAGAAATAAGAAAGTTATCAAAGGTTTTAATTTTACTTAAGTCTGTAGACGAAATGCGTTATACAAGGGAAGTATTCCATATCAACTCCTTGTATTAAGGAATCGAAAGAGTTGTCCCGTCTAATACGAAAAATATATAGATATGTTGGACTTAAGTCCAATACAAGAAAAATATGGCAATTCTGAACTGTAAGTTTGGACATTGCTATATATATATCTCAAAAAAAAACGAGAATACATTTTAAATCACACACTATAATACTGGTCACGTGGCAGAAAGAAAAGCTTTCAGTTGGTTAAATATATATAAAAGATGAAAGAAGTCAATAAGCTGTCAATATACGAAAGGTGTTGATCAATATATTTGAATTTTATGGATCATAGGACGTCTTATACCGAAGGGTCAATCGGGTGAGACAAAATGTACAGTAATATTTCAAAGTTGTAGGCCAACAGAGCTTGTATTCCTTGCGTAATTTGTTTTCTATAGAGATCTATTTGATAACAATAAACAAGTATGAACACAAAGCATTGAAAAAGCTGCTGACTGTGGTCTTATTCGTTTCGTGATGGTTAAGCAAAAGGGAATACACTTAAAATACGTGAGGAAGAATATAATTAAAATAGAAAAACTGAATTTACATTTTCCTAACAGTTAATATGTGTTGTTTTTCTTTGTTCTTTGACTGCTTAATGATCAATACAACATTGAGCTTATTATGTCATTGAAACATTGGAAATTTTCAACTCAGTGAAAATATGCAACCATCTAGTTATGTAATATGAATAATTAACAGAACAGCCTTATCTACTACAAAGAATTTTTATTTCTGATAATGATTGTTCTTCTCAGTGAATTGTCTTAATGCATAATAATATTAACATGAAAAAAGACAAATTTATTTAACTCAGTACAAAACACTAACCAAACTGATTGCTAATTGCATATGAACCTGGACCCTCTGTTTTCTGAACAATGGAATACTCATTGGAGGAAGTATGCTTTTGGTATGGTAATATTAATATACACACACCAAGATCGCTTGAATTAATTCATTGTTGCGCCATAATTACTATGAACAAATGCTGATTAAACATTTAATTTGTTTCCACTCTCTCTTATAAACTTCAAATTTATTATTTAATGAAAGGCATAAAACTGCGTTTTGGAAAGCGTTTTTTTCTGGTTTGCAGTAACAGATCGGTCTTTTCTTCTAATATATGATAATTAATTCTAGCTGAATGTATTGCCGTACACGCCTTATAATTATAAATATGACAGCGTCGTAAATCAAAGGTTCATATAAAGCTAATGCAATTGCGTAAACATTTTAGTTGGATTTACGTTCTAAACCATTACAGAAGATGATGCAGTTGATCAAATTAAACGTTTGTATTCTATTTCTATTGGTTTCAAGTGTTTCCAGCAAGCCAACGGAAGGGTGGAGGGAAATAAGTGTACTTGCAAAGTCGGCAATATGGGCTGCGTCCAGGACAGCGGACCATCTTGGTGTTAAATACAAAAGCATGTTGAAAGCATACGAAAATATAAATGTAAGTAATAACAGAAAATATATATATAAGAAAGAATTTAGGTAATAAGAAAAAGTAACTAATAATATAAAAATAAAAGAAGGGATTTAAATGATAAATTGGTTGTCTACCACGTGAAATGCTTGCTCTAAAAATCCTAATACATGCATTAAGCATAGAGGATATTTGTTTGATTCGGTTTAAAATAGAAATATCTTTCACGAGTGAACTCCAGATGCAATATTTTCCACGAAAGCCATAGCCACAAGTGAAAATGTTAGATACGGTGTTCATGAGTGAAAGATATTTTTATCTTATATAGGGAACAAACAATTTTTTTACATCATATTTTGACTATTGCCAATTTTATAGTTTCTTACCAGTAAAAATATGTATTTGATATTCACTGTGAAAATGCCAGATATATTTCACTTTAAATTTTCGATAATTTAATGGAAAAAATATAATAATGCGACATATTTGTTTGTTTTGATTTTATTCCTTTCTATCGTGTCACAGTGTGTATTTCACATTTTCAGGAACTGCTAAATACCATATCATTTTGTTAAATTAGATTTTTCTAATGCTAAAACAGTATAATGTATATGTAATTGTCTCTGTCAATTCTAAACATCGTTGTTTAGAATGCATAGCTTGTTTAAAAGGATGATTCGTAAAATACAGAAAACCATTTAATTTTGTATCTTTCGCCCTGTCATATTCATAAATGATTATCCTTGAGGAAGGATTCCTGCTTATTACGCATATCTTAATTTCATGCATTTTAATACTTTTGATGTTCATATTACAGACAGACATAGACACAACCTTCTATTGGGTATTCTTTATAGCAGAATGTGTAGAAGGGAAGGTAAATATACATACTTCTAATTAGTATTTCAGTTTACAAAATATTCTATTTTATTACAGTCTTTACTGAGAATAAAGAAACCATTTTAATATCATCGTAAAACTTAAGGTAATACATCAGTTCGATAAGTTTTCTACCGGCAATTATGGCACGGTAGACTTTAGAAGCTTATCTCAGGGATGCTCGTCACTATTTCACTATATATTTGTTCGTTTTGTTTTCAGCTTCAAGAATGTCAGGGTAAATATCTGTCGTCACGTGAAGGTGAAAAGATTATCAATGCAAGTTGTGGCCCTCTTGCATAGGGAGGATATGCTAAACATATGTACATTTTTATGTCAACACGACAGGGAAATTAACTGATGACAATAAAATTGAAAAAGGAATTTTAAAACATATTTCTGAAATCATAGTTGAAAAGCAACATTTGTAAACTGATTAATCATAATAAATTTTCAGAATTGTAACGTTTACGAATTTACTTGTAGCTAGTCTGAAACTAATTTCATATCAAAGTTCTGAACAGAAGAAGATTTGTCATAAATGGCATAGGCAAGTTCACATAATTTTACACTATGCTGATAATGCATTTTTATTATGAAATAATACATTTCTAAGGCATACATGTATGCACATTTGGCACAGAGTTTTTTTATGAATCCCATCAATCCCGTTATATTAGACAAGAGTTCTTCAGCCATGTTCGAAATCAAATTGCAAATCAAAACCTTTCTTTTCACAATACAGTTTCATCCAACAGCATCAAATTGGAATGATAAGAAGAGAAATCTCTGCAAATAAATATATGCCAGTATCTACTGTTTTGTCTGTCAACCAGCCAACGTGTAGACCTGATGCGGCCCAACAAAATGAAAAAAAGCCTTATACATTCGTCGCAAACAGCGCCATTATGTCGTTGTGGCGGGACAACATAATGCGATGACGGAAATAGGAAATATCGATATGTTGTTGTTGTGGGAGCGACTAAAACGACATAAAGACAAACCAAATATTATGAGCGACAAACATGACTTTTGTTTTAATTTTTTTCATTCGTTGATGCGGGAGAAAAAGAGTGACACAAAAACTGAACAGTAAACTAAAAATATCGTTAAAGCAGCCTAAGATTATATAGAACGATATTTTCTGTGACACTGTGTCTTTTTTCAATCTACGCCAATCTGACGCCACTTTTATGCCGCCATTATTGGCGTGCGTAGAAATATCGTCTTCTCTTTCTGTCGCCCTGCAGGTTTTGCAAAGCTGTTTGGATAAGACAAAAGCAAAGAAACAAAACGGAAACTGTCTTTCTGTTGTTCTAGCATGGTCAAAGAAATGAGACAACGACGCAACGAAAATCAACAAAGTACAAGCCATCAAATTAATCGGCATAATCGGACAAGCCAACCGATTCGATTAATCGGATATAATCGGATAATCGGTTATTTTAGTTGCATATCTATAAGTTCACTTCACAGTGTATGTTTTATATCATTACTTAACAAATGAACCACACAGAGATTAAATGCCCTATTTTTGTTGTATCCCTTCATTAACACGAGTAAGTTAACATGGTTAACAGCATTAAAGTAAAATATTTGTGAAGATAGTAAACTTCAAATCAGGTACTCGTCTTAATTTCACCAGGGTGCAGACAGACAGTATTAATCCAGTGATATTGTGTCATTAAATTAAAAATTTTGGAGCAAAAAAAGTACTAACGATTTATTAATTCTTAGTAACGACTGGAATGTTTTCAATCCCACAACATTAAAAATTGAAAATACTTTTGCTTGCGTAAGTCTTACGGCATGCTATGCATACTGCCATACTAATGTCCAGAGTTTGGGATGATGGTTTTCCCGGCTTAATTTTGTAAAAGACATATATCTTCCAAAATCTGGGTGATCATAGATGACCTCGAGATCTTTCGAGACGTTGGAGGAAGCCATTTTATGCAGAAGAGTAGTTTCCCTTGGCGTAATTGCCCCAAAGAACCGTAAATACCAGAAAGAAAAGGGTCAGAAACAACTTAATTATCCATTTAGGGTGGCAAGTAATTAATCGGTCATAGAAAAGTGAAGTCGGCGATCGCGATCATGAATGCCACGCCGACGATAATCCGATTGTCGCCGATTGTCGGCCCATCACTAATCTCCAGTACACTATAGTTTTGTTAAAGTATCATTTCAACACAATCTGTTGTTCAAAGTTGGTATAAGATGCTGACCATATAGCAAAGTTTATACCCTGCCGTTTGTCCGAAAGTTAATATCCACATGCCATTTTGCGATCATTTGTCATACAATTTACATCCAAATACTAATAGGTCGTTTGTCATAATGTTTTTATCCAGGTCCCAACAATCGGTCGTTTGTCAGAAAATATTTAATGCATATACGACCGAAAAGAACTCGAAATAAGAGGATCTATCAACGCTAAATAATAAAAGAACGATTTCCCTTTGCATGCTGGCAGGGCGTGGTATATATACGAACAAAAACGGAGCGGTTGTCCACGGAACATACAGACCAAATCTTCATAATGAATGTCAGTGAGATTAAGTATCTATTGTTGTTATGATACGATAAGTAGGTGTGTGAAGGACAATAATGGCAGTATACAAGAAGAAGCTGACAAATACATTGTTTTATCCACTGGATGAGATCATTTATTCAACAAAGAATGAAATATGAATAGTTGCTCGCCTTTGCCTAAATTAAATGAATGGCGAACATGGGAGCATGGTCTATTTATATGGCGTCATTGCGTTAAAAGGCATAGCGGCGCGCTGGAAAAGAAACCAGCAGAAAACAGGCAAATATTTGATAGATATCGTCAAGGATGTACTTAAAAATCCCTGGTAACGTGTTAGAATCGGAATGATACATCGCATTTAGTGATTTGCTCTCGAAAAAAATCGTTGTTTCTCGTTCAGATGCGTATTATTATATCACTCGGGCTACGTCCTCGTGATATAATTCCTCCGCATCTGAACTCCAAACAATGATTTTATTCAACGACAAATCACAAACTGAGATATATTATTTCTTAAATAATCGCATTTACAATTCGAAAAATAACAAATACCACGTCACTATTCTAAAAAAGGGTCTATCGAATAAGTCTTTTCTTAGGACACATCTTATCCCAAGATAAGCATCAACCCGATTGAATGTTTGAGATAAAGAAACAGAAGCAATCAAATACAATATCCATACCCTCGCTCTATGAATTTCGCATTTATACATTACGCTATTTATCTTTCCGAGCCGTTTGTAACAAATCGAATGCAAAATAATAATAAAGCGGTGTGTAAGGCCGATGGATGCTCCCCAAAATTACTATAGCATAAGGGGCTTCAATTAAGGAGGTTGTGTTCAGGAGAAATGTACCTGTTAGGTGGAAATATAAAAAATGAGAACATGTATCTTATTTGGAAACAAAAATTCATTGCAGAATAAAGCAGTAGACATGATACTTGAAGCAAATATATACAACATCAAGAAAGAAACTATACTTTTTAAATTAAAATGATTGGATTTGTAACGTGAATAAATCCATCCAAGCGTTTTCAGGATAGGAGGCATGTTTTGGCAAACATTAACAATAATTGCGGGAGATAATTTAAAGATGGGTCTGCACGAGTTGTGGTTCTTTAATATTGCCCGGACAAGGTTTAAAAAAGGGTGATAATTAAAAAATGTGACCACTTAGAGTTATGGTCCCTTGTCGCTTTCTCTTACTGACCTCTTTCCATATGAAAAGTGTAAAGTCACTATCTTGCATAGTATTCGAGTTATACCCCGTTCAAAATTTATAAAAGGGACATAATTCCAAAATAGGACCATCTAGAGGTATGGTTCCTTGTCACTGCATTCCCTCTCACTATTATCAAGTCAATACCTTATATAGTGTTCGAGCTTTGCCCTGAACAAGGCTTTAAAGGGGGGATAATTAAAAAATTGGACCACTAAGAGTTTTGGTTCCTTGTCAATGAATTTCCTGTCAGTGTAATATTATTGTATAATTACAACTTGGTATCTCAGTTACTTTTTAAATTATCCTCCGGAAAAGAAGTGTGACGAACGGACAGACAGACGAACGGACAAGACGGCGAATAAATGCTCCCCCTTCCGGAGAGCATAAAAATGAATTACCACCAATATACGATATTACGAAAAAAATGATTTAACTAATAAACGAAACACAAATCTAATTCAGACCTAAGTTCGACTCTGTGCAACATCACATGAATCAGGATCTTACAAAATCAAAATGGTCGGCTTGAATACAGTCGGTGATATTACTATTGATTAGACTAATCATTGACATATAAATACTATAAATTGAATGCTTTAGTTAGTGATAGACCCTACAATTGTCAAAGGTAGAAATACATTAAATAAAGACTAGAGAAGTAGGCATAGGAAATAGTGATCTCTAAGTCCTTCAATTAACCAAATGTGAAATTTATAATAGTTCAGTTTATATCAATAATAGAAGTTTTGATATTTAATTTAAACTTGTGGTCTACAAAGAATGACAACTCTTGCCTCAGGCCAATACTTACAAGTAGAGATAAATATTAGTTTACTTCCCTTGCAATTACACAAAAGAATGGAAAATGAAAACGGTTTTAGACACAACAAAAAATTAGGATCTATCCATATGTGTCTGATGTACCCTTTAAAGATTGCTTCATATGTTTTGTCAGCTTACTTATAGTACAAAAAAACCTTTAACAAGCGAATAATAAAATGAAATACCACTTAGTATTTTATACCGAAGATAGTATAGTTTTGTATCAAAATGTCACAGTTGAACATTTTTTTTGTAATACAGGACAAGTAGGATCTCTATTTCCTATGCCTACTTCGGTGATTCACAGGTAACACTTCCGTATTATTAAAGAATTCACCTGCGATGATCATAAATTGAACCATATTCTGTTGCGTATGAACTAACTGTTGTTAGGATTATAAAAGGCTATCATGAAAATGTGTACTTAAAGCTTTTGTAGAGTAATAAAAGCCCCCACCCTCCCGCACACCCCCAAAAGAAGATTCGTTTTGAAATGAGATGCATAAGTAAAAATATTTGATAACAATGTAATTTTATGCAAATATTTTATGAAAACATAAATACTGTCTGCAACAATGACAAATAGACCATGAAGTAAGACAACAATTGAACAAAGCACGTATTACGTAAACGCCAGTCAAGGATGTCAATCAAATGTACATATAAGTATAAACAATCTTTATGATAAGCGACTTAAGAAGTTATCTCTGTTACATTAACACTGTCCCTGATTATAAGCGATAATGCATTTGAGTCCATCAAATGCTCTTATTTTGTTTGCCCTGGTTTCAAATGTTTTTATTGGGCCTGTGTCATCACAGTGGATAGAAATAGGCACAGAGTTGAGGAGGTCAATTGGATCTGCAATTACGATAAGAGACTACTTCCAAATTGAGGGATATATTAGAGTATTTGAAGCATACGAATGGATCAGTGTAAGTAATCTTTTAAAAGTTTATAGTTTGTTGAAAATGGGCACAGGTAAAAATTAAGATCTGTAAATGATAAAGGATAAGGGAACTGCAAAGTGATCGGCTAAGCTGGCGAGCTGAATAAAGTCAAGATTTTACAGCAATGGTACTTTTGCATGTTGTATCTTTTCTCTTACAATTACCGTGACACAAGGTTACATTTGAACTGTTAAGCAACCGCCTTATATCACAATATTTTGTTTGATCAAATTGCTCAATAGCTAAAGCTCTATATGTGTTTGTCTCTGTCATATTTAGTGAAAACTAATTTCTTTTTAACATGCACAACTCTCTTAAGAATATATCTAATTATAATTACAGCGATATATTTTTTCGTGGGTGGGGGGGCGGGGTGTGGAGGGTAACTCTATTTTTAACAATATTTCAGTTATGTAACGGCGGGCAATAAACTTAACCAGTTTTCCTGGATTTTGTACCAGTACAAACCTGTTCTAAGCAAGTAACTGTCAACTTCCCAACATGAATCAGAAGTTGAGGACGAATATTTCAGACACAATGTATTTTATCTCACGGAGAACATGCACAGGGACCAGTGAACTATTGTAAACACTTGCAAAGCATTAGGAATGCATTTATCCAGACAGGTATAAAGATCCACAGATTGTTTGAAAAATGTTATATAATTGTTAATAGTTACTTGAGGGTTTTCAGCTTTAAGTAATGAAAATAATGTATTCGTGTGTTGGTTCCTTTAGATTGTAGCTGTATGATGCATAATATGAAGTGCTTTTATTTTTGCGAAAACCTTTACTGCATCAGAAATTTGTTTTCACCTTTTCTTTAAAGAGATTTTAGCTTCAAAATGAGTTTAGTTATTTCTTTGTGAAACAGTTTTAAGTCAGACTATTATTTTCAGGTGTTGGTCGTTTCCTAAAAGAGTTAAGCTTTATGATATGAGCCGCATCATGAGAAAACCAACATAGTACATTTGCGACCAGCAAAGATCCAGACCAGCAGTCTGGTCAGGATCCATGCTGTTCGCTAACAGTTTATCTAATTGCAACAGACTTTTAAAGGGAACAGCATGGATCCTAACCAGACTGCACTGATGCACAGGCTGGTCTGGATCCATGCTGGTCGCAAACGCACTATGTTGGTTTTCTCATGGCGAGGCTCATATATCATATTGGCTGGTGTCTGTAAAACATTACTGCATCAGAATAAAAATGTACAAATTTGACCCTTTCTTAGATTTAAGGTTTATGGTATGCCGCGTGACTGCTGTGATAGAATCATTCCATGATAAATAATATAAAATGTTATAGAATGCATTTATTGAAGTACTTGTCTGTCAATAATCAATAGCCAGTCAATAAGTATTTAATTACATGATGTCGGAACCATATACCGGTCAATAGCACAAACCATGGATCAATGTTTTTTATGAGTATGACAGGGCGAAAGATACAAAATTAATATTTTTGTTTGTGATTATATAGCGTGTCAAAATAAACGCGCACCGCTAATAAATAAACAAAAGAACATGTTGACAGCATTTCTGGATTATCAGGTGACACGTTTAATCCAGCAAATATTTTGCTCTTCGGTTTTCAGAAGTCAATTTTAGTGTTAAAATATAAACGGTGCTTTAAAAATCGTCCGGTTTTCAGAATTCGGAAGTTCCGATTTTCAGAGGTTATAAATATATAGAAATAAGAACAGAAAAAACGGGACCTAACTTTTGTGCGGTTTTCAAAGATTTCCGGTTTTTAGAAGGTCCGGTTTTTGGAAGTTACACTGTATTGTAATAATTCTTTATATTTCTTGTTCTAAATAACAGATGGCTCCAGGCACGAACTACTATTGGGTTTCATTTACAGTCGACTCTACGGCTGGAACTGTAAGTATATATACATTCAGTTGGTACATTATTTATGATTTCAACTAACGAAATAAAAATGCCTTTTAATTTTTTTTCTGAAAAATAACTATATGTTATCACATGGAACGGCAATTTTTATTTAATCTTTACAATCCGGTTTAAAGCCTGTCATAAAAATATTTTGATATGAACTTATATTATTATATTTAATTGAGAAATAACAACATTGTATTATATAGAGATTCTGTAAACTTGTTAATAGTGCCCCGTATTTTAAGAAGAAAGTAAGGGTACGTAGAAATGAGCGGTGTCCGTCCTTCCACCGCCTGTCCGTCCGTCACACTTCATGTCCGGTCTTTAACTTTGCAATTCATTAAGGAAATCTGGAATTATTTGGCCCACATATTCCCCATAATTAGAGGACGTGTTGCTCACAATACGTCAGAGGTCAAGGTCACACTTGAAACTCAAAATAATAGGTCATTTTTGTCGGGCTAATAGTTTTGTTTTGCATGGATAGATGTTCAAGTTAATTGGCACAAACAGTTACCATAACAAAATGATATGTCGCATGTAAGGCCCAGACCTTGAGGTCAAAAATATTTTGCAGTAATTTGATGTAACTTTTGTACGCATTTACTTGGAATAAAATATTTACATAAAGAAGACAATGTGTCTTATGCAATACCCAGAGCCGTCTAGCAAAGGTCAAGGTCACAGGTACCCATGTAAACGTTTTTTCCTTTTGATGGTACCCCCTTCCCTTTTGTGTGATAAAATACAATACATGTGTTTTTTATCAAAGTTCCAATTAATTTTAAAAATGAAATTATGTTTAAAGTAAAATGATTGGTATTGATAAATATAAAAGAAACAATTAACGATCGTAGATTTCCAGAATGCAAACTCAGGCATTAGTTACAACTTTATTTTATTTATAGGAAATACAGCATTATTATGATTGCATTATTAACTGTTACCGGTGTAGTTTTAAAACAAGTTTTATTTGTACCATAAGCATGTTGTCTCTATAAGTCATGCATTTTATTTCTTTATCAATTACACTCTTTAATATGAGAAAATATTTCATAACATTTTTATTTCTTCTTTCGAACCAATTTAGAAAGAAGGTCGTATCAAACCTCTTAAATATAGATAGTAATATCTGAAAGCATTCACCAATTAAATATTCCTACATACGTCTTAATGAACTCTCTAATGTCGGTATATATAAGTATAACTGATAGGCATTTTAGTATGTTGCCCCTTTACTTTAAAGAGGATATTGCGTTGACTTGCATGTTTTGTGCAAAATGTCCCTAGGTGGGAGACGTTGGTCACTCTTTCACAATTTCTTGTTGTCAACTTAATTGAAATAATGTCAAAAGCTGTTGTAATTCTATTGCACATTTATGAAAACATTGGAACTAGGAAACAGGATTTTAAAAAGTACTGTTCGGTAAAGCCTGTATGAAGTGGGAAAGCCAAATAGTGCTGTATTCATTCTAAAGTTAGACTAAACTGAAATGTTTAATTTGAAAATAAAACTGACTGAAATACACCAAGAACCAGGTTTAAGCTGGAGGTTTCTTCAATAGATATTACACTCAGTCGTACACCTCGATTAATATCCCCTCAATTTGTACCTTGACCATGATGTATATATGATAATATATTCTTTTCTATCCTGTAACTTTCATATACATATCTGTATCAGTTGACGGATTCACACATTTGGACGCATAATATTAATTTGCTTACCATTAACTAAATTAAAACTATTATTATTGTGTGGTGTTTTTTTTTGCAGAGGTATTCATGTGATGGAGACGTTTTATGGGATTTTCGACCTGCCAGTGGGCTAGTAAGGACTCCGTACAATCCAAGATGTGTTCCAATTTACTAAAGTTTCACAACAATTTGAATATAGAGATACAACTGTCAATGTAAACTCTTGACAAAAATAAAGCAATTGTTGTTTAATCATTAACCACTCATAATTACTAGTATACTAATGCAAAAATCCTTTTTGGGTATTCAAGACGAAAAAATTAATTTTAAAAACACCTCAATGAAAGAAAGTCTAGAATGTATCAAGCCTTTGGCGAACATAGATAACTCAAAATTTACGCTAAATTGAAAACTTTACTGCATCAACCTAACCGCTCCGATAGCAAAGTGGACCGCTTCGAGTGCGGGAGGCCGTGGGTTCGCTCCCTTACCGCGTCATACCGGATACCTGAAAAATAGTACGACCAGAAATAGATTCCTTGGTGACCACACAGCATCAAGAGGACAGTCCTAAGACTAGTCGGTCCGGTGCCAGTGTAATGTGACTGGATGTGAAATCATGTCATGTGTCCAAGCGTAATATTCTAGTAAGCTAAGCACTCTGCTCACGCCTACAAGCAGACGCCTGAAAATAGTGTATGAAAAGACGCTGATCTCGAACATACACACACACGTAGATGCATGTGTAGTAAACTGCATCATATTCGACGGTACAAACTTATTTGTAAAAAGAAGAGTTACTTGAGCCAAAAAAAAGCACACTTAGCAAGGAAAAATTGCAACTACCCCGCTATACTATATATACTATATTTTATAATTCGGGATTTAATATCATAAGGCAGTTTTTATCTTCTATAAACCCTGTATTTTCATATTTCCATGGGACAACCATGAGAAATTATTACATTTGGATTTAAACTTATCAAAGTTTAATTACTGTTAGAAATAAGACATGTCCTAGCACTGAATTTTATCAGTGTACAGACGAAGTGTTTTAAAAGTTAAAACCTGCTGAATTTTACAGGTGGTATTTGTTTATGAAATAACAAGTAGAAAGAGAAAGTACAAAACAAATATGTACAAGGGCGGGAAAATCAAACAAAACAACTTGATGACTGTAAACAGCGTGACTTAGATCACTTTTTTCAATAGCAGGGAATAGAAGTGTGTGACATCAAAATTCTAAAATGGATTCTACTATTTTTCTCCTAAAGTAAACAAGGTTTATGTTAAATTTCTATTTAAAGGCAAATAAAGCATTGTCCTACCTAATATTAAAACATAAAAACATCTATAAACGTCATAAAATTATGATGGAAAATCTTGATGAAACAATCAGATGAATTATTGTGCATTGTTTTTGCTCGTTAATATGCGCCTGCGTTACATAATTAGTCTAATGATGATGTACAATGTTAAAAATAATTACCTCATCATTTATTATATAAAAAAAATACTGATGAGACCGCACGCTGAAATGTTGATAAAACAAAGCAAACCAACCACATTCATGTCCTCATATCAATTAATAATCTACATGCCGCTTTACACATCCGAAACATTTTATTCTGGTCTTAGCAACATGCTAGACATATTAAAAGTTGCCTTAAAAATTGTTATATTATAAATTGCATTAAAATGTTGTTTCCTAATAAATGAAGTTCAGCTATATATTGCCATCATGTTGATTTTTGCCTTAAATGTTGAGTTATACTATATGCATTAATACATTGTTCAAAAAAGTAGATTCATGAAAGGTCAAACAAAATGGTCCGTGGGCCAAGGCCAAAAAAATTGAAAGTCGTAACCCAGAAATTAGGCAAAGGTTGAGCTATACCATGATGTTATACTATCATTCAGGAAACATTTAAGGGTGGATGTCGGTCTGTGCGACATGTCAGTAAAATTAAATGACGATTTTAAAAGCGTTGGTGTCTAATAAATATAATTTAGCATTGCATAGGGATATCGCTGATTTGATGGTAAAAGAGACATTTATGCGACATTTCTTATAACAAATCTTATCTTTAAATGCCTGAAATAATCAATAATTTCTTTTGGTTGTCAAAGAATGCTTACGCTATGTATTATATACTAAATAAAATGTAAAAAGTAAGGGTTGATGTACCCCACCCACCACATTAGTACATATACTTATGTGGGAAATCTTTAGGACTTTTAATCCTTTATAAAGGAACAGAATCCTAAACAGTAAAGAAAACAAAATGAATGAATAATTAACTAAAAATTCAGACACCTTTGCACTTTAATGTCAGTGGCTAAACCTATGGTTTGTGTTTCATTTCTGGGCGAATTGCATACTGACAGACCTATTCTTTGTTAGTGCAGTAGAAATGATGAAAGCATTGCAAAAAGTAATACGACCGCAAAAGTTTTATGGAAGTTCCGTATGGGGAACATCAAAATGGAAGCAAATCCAGCAATATAAGTCTTTATTCAAGATGATAGCTATTTCAAATTAATCCAAAATTATTATACATATGGGTTAATGCCACCAAGTTTTTATATTTTAATGACTTTAATTCTCTTCTATGCTAGCTTAGGTCTTCTTAGTTGTCATTATGTACGTAGAAATTAACCCAAATTTAAGTTTGTTAAACTACCAACAAAACAGGTTATTTAGTTACACAGACTATTCAAATTAAGACGGCCACCACTTTCCAAATTTCAAATAACTGCATTAAATTGATCAAACATGCACATATGAAAGAGGCGTAGCTCTTTAAAGGTCAAAACTATAACCTGAATCATCTGATATTGACTGAAACATGTTACAGAGGATTTTACCGCTCACAAAATGACTACCTGAAATCGGTTACATGTCAAATATTGATGAGCTACTACTGCTTAAATATTCAGTATTATAAAACAAACCAAATAAGTTTTCAAGGATTGAAGTTTGGTTATCCAGATCAATCTAATAAAAATACTGTCCTGTCATTTTCAGACTGGCCGCCAGAAATAAGTTTGCAAACATACATATGGATAAGATCTAAGTAATCATTGCTGTAATAGAAGTTAAAATAATTTCAATTGGAAACTACGTTACCAATACGATCTACTTCTCTTGTTTTAATCAAGAAGCCGCCATTTTCAAAATGCATACCGTAAAAGACATTGCAATAATATGATTTAAATACTGTTTTTATTCTAAACATGTTACTCTCAATTTTCATTCAAAGGATTTTGAATGTAGCTAAAATGTTATATAATTTGTATCAGAATGGCTGCCTGATAGATGTTACATGTACAGCGTATCCTAGTAGAATAAAGAGAAAACATTTAAACATTTTTTTGAAATATTTAAAAGGATTTATAAAGTTTATGTTTCAATGCAAATTGCATTTTTCTGTTAAAATTCAGCTAAATATGTACGACCTCTTTTTAAAAACAAAGCCCTATCTGATCACACAAACGGAAATTAGCATATACAGTTCTAAACCTATCAAAGCAATTTAAGATACATATATACTGATGTACCTTTTGGTTGTGCTTGAACGTTTTATCTGTTTTATTTGAAATAGAAATTGTCAGATATATCATAATGCCAAATCCCTTTAATATCATTCAACAAAATCCTTTCAATGCGTATTCCTCTGGAATAGTGCCAAAGTATTATGAATACATCTGTAGTCATGCATTTGCTTGACATAATGAACAGGTAGTCCAAAGCTTCGCAGCTATAAATTGAGCAAGTCCTGAAGTCAAGAAGCCGTGTATCGTATCTGGGTTTTTTTTTGGTTGTATGAGTAATAATTATTGGTATTGTTGTAATTAATATTTAACGTAACGTATGCTTCAATTCCTTTTAGGATGTAGCTTAATGATATTACTACGGAATAATTCACTTAACATAAAAGAGTTTTTACAGATACATGTATGTCATAAAAATATCAATACGTTTTCCAAACAAATAGTGCAGACTCTGTATGTAAGTATGTACATATGCATCTATGTGTGTATGATGAACTTATTCTGATACTGATACCGAAAAGTGACTTCTCGCAACCTCTCATATAAAAAATTAGAGTATATTTCTGTCATATGGTGTACATAGGTGTTATATATAATGTGTCCTCTTGTGTAGTTCTGAAACATACGTTACCGAAATTAGATTAAGTAGTTACTAGACTTAATGGTTGAAACACAGTTTCATACCGAGGTAATCTATATGTAACAGTTGAAATACACCAATTTTTGAACGAACTAGTTTGTTTGTATTTGTTAATAGTTTTGAAAGTAGAATATTGAATTTTAGTAAGAACTTAGAACTGACAATAATGATACCACAACCACGATATGAACAAGGAGTCTTATCTATGTTTTCGTTAAGGGAATGTAATATGAATTCGTAGTTCAGCAATTCCGCCCCACAGTATAAGTGATATTTGAAAATCACCGTTATCAAAGAAACAGAACTATTTTAAAAAGCATGTTTTGCCAAAAGTGTCATTTGTTTCACTACATGTACCCATGTTGTACTGTATATGTATGATGCTCCATAAGTTCAAAATGTGCCGTGTTTATTTACATCAGGAATTACATCAGCAACTTTGAACACTTAATGCATATAAACCGATAATTTCAGTAATGAATACAATCTTACCTTCCATAAATATCAAAACAACGCATTAAAAATATAAAATCCTCTGTCTTGAATCCACCTAAGTCCATCGAAACCCCAAAACTATCCTAGCTTTAATGTTACTTAATGTTCTGTGTAATCTTGGTAACGTATGTTTCATAATATATGATTCATTTAATCTTTGTAATGCTGTAAAAGCCGACTGAGTAGGTGCTTTGCAATACCAGTAAGCATGATTTATGTATTAGCCTGGAATAATAACATACGACATATAAAATTGAATAGGTGACCTTTAAAACCTAGGTAGAGAGGAGTGGATAAGGTGCCGGCTGCTCAATCCAGGGGTTGTGGGTTCGAGCCCCACTGGGGTCACGACCATGACCTCTCATATGGCAACAGTATTGGTTTTTCCAGGAAGCGGACTCAAGAGTGGTTTCAAACAGCTTGATGTTTTCATTTCAATCGAGCTAAAACAAATTAGTATAAACTAAAACCTAGGTAACGGATATTTGATTCTTAGATACCCTCACGTTCTGTATTTATTTTGAATGAAAGTCAAAAATATTCAGACTGCGTACATACTGTAACCAAGTCTACTGTTAATTATCAATATGCTATCTTTTGAAGCAGAAGCCATAAAAATTGGTATTAAATCTATGCTATCTTTACAGTGATACTGAAAGAGGCATATTTAGACCTTGAGCTGACAATAACCCCCCATCCCCCCTCTAGGGATATTTCTACGCTATGATTTTCTTGAAGCATATAATATGAGCTATCGTTCCAGAAATTCTGCCACCTGGCAGTCGGGTTCTTTTACGTTACAGCCCACTTTATACGTTACCATTAATAATTTCTAGAAAATACTGACTGGCACAACAGTTAGCCATAAATGGTTTACTAGCTACACAATATATCAATATATAAAGACAGAATATACAGATTTTTATTTTGCAGGTAAAATTACATTTATAGGCATGTGCTTTACGTTATCAAATGTACGTTACCAAAAATTGTAATGAAAATAGAAAATATAACTATGTGAAGTGTCTATTTCAAAAGTGTTATAAAAAGAGGTTATAACAGATAAGAGCTTCACATAATTATATTGGTTGTTAAATATTTCTAATTATTAAGAAAATTAAGCGGTAATGTATAGTAAAGAAGATAAAATAATATAATGTTGACAATATGAGTTTCAAATTTATAATTATTATTATTTTTAAAAAAGTCGAAAAGTATTTAGGATGTGGTAAAATATTTTGTTTAAACAGGTATGTAACATGTACAAATTTCATAAATATGTATTATATATTTTAAAACATAAATATATCACAAAGTATAAATCTATGTAACGAAAATTACTAATTAGATAAATTATATATAATTTTCTTCAAACTAAGTCACCATCAAGATTAACAAAAAAGAAAACACAAAACAAAAAAAAAACATTTTTCATGTGAAATGAATCTGATTTCATTGAGTTGAAAATGAAAGGAAATGAAAAGATATTAAAATGAAATAAATTACAAATGTGTGAACTGATTTGCAGAGAGTGAATGCTCAAACTTGCTTCATATATATAGCACCTTCGAATTATTCAATCCATTATAATGTTACAGTCCAGCATTTGTTAAAAACGTCAGTAGATGCAAGTAATGAAGCTGGTCAGAAATATCCTATGGTAACTCGGCTGTTGCTAAGAAGGCATATTCTTTGGTTCTGCAGTCTAGAGGTGGATTTAGTAACATAATTGTTAGAATGGGTGTGTTTCACACAATCTGCTCTACATTTGGGCCTGTAGGAAAATTAATGAAGGTCTATGGTCTTGCAAAACTTGTAATAGAATCAGGAATTTGTTCTACTGGTTCACTTGATAAAGTATTACCAGGTAAACGCTACACCCATGCCCTAAATGAAGGACTGTCATGGAAGCTCTTGAGTGTTTGCTTTTATGCAAGTTTGAAAAGACAGAAACCTGCAAGGAAAGCATTTCAGAAGACATTAATATTACAGAAACGGACTGAAAGTCCATGCAAAGAAAAAGGTGTTTGAAATAATAACTCTCCTGACTTTGAAGAGTATTTCAAATCAGAAATCAGAAAGGGTAAAAGTGGCTAAACTGCTCAATTTTGGTCAATGCATGTAGACCTAATTCACATGATATTGATGCTCATCAAAGCAACACAGATCAATGCTCTTGATTTACATATAGCATCTCTGTACAAACTGTGATCTTTGTTCTTCGCATTTGACCACAATAATTTTGCTCGCTACCTCCTTGTTTACCTGTTGACATTGATGAATATTGATCCAGGTGCAAAAGAGCTACCCCGAAGTAATGATTTTAGTGTATCTAGGTCTTCTGTACCGGCATTGAGAAATGCTGCAGATATTATTACAGAGCAGACAATTAACAGACATGAAAATTCTGAGGTTGGCATACTTGGTTTCAATAGAAACTATGCTGTATATTTCCACTGGCGCATGACTCGTCATTACAGAGCAAGGTATGTTGAAGCAACACTTCAAAATGCAGACATACATAGTGAAGACATGTCCAACCACAAAGAAATATAACCTGCTCAGATAGGCATGAGTGAAGAGGAAGTTAACAGGGTTATGATGGCATAGCATCCTTCACAAACCCATTCCAGGCTGAAAAAAAACAACAACAAAGATGAAATTTATTGTGTGTCGTCTGGTATTCTTGCGAAGCAGAAGTTGCTCATGACCTTAAGGCAACTGAAATAGGTGAACAGACAATAGATTTGATTATCAAAAGAAGATTGATTGAAAAATCAGTTCCTTTCCAAGACCCCATGAAGAGAAGAAAACTTAAAACATTTTCCACAGCTGAAGTCAAAAGGAAAGTAACCGCTTCTCAAAACAAAATACTACAGATAAGAGCAGAACGTAAAATATATGAACAGTTGGTACTTTTGGCTGTTCAACACAACTTAGATCTAGAATTGACACTTTCTTTTCCTCTAGGACCTGTCACCTGGCAGTTATAGCTACTGCAACTGGAATGCCAATGAAAACATACACGTCAAAACGACTTCACTATGTAGAGGCTGCAGCCGTCGAAAAAGATGACATTGTTTTGTTGATTGACAGTAACACCCTGGTGCAAAACTTAGTAACCATTCCTGCAACATTCCACGACGGAGCCGAAGCTGTGTTCAGTAAACTACCTAAGACAGCTCGAGTCGATTTTGTAACTGACACTTACGGTCATCGTGACTGAAAAGCATTCATGTCAAATAGTGAAAACAAAACACAGTGATCAATCTTATTTTTGAACAATGAAAATGTGATTCCTATGCACTAAAGATGAAGAACCTGTATTTTGTTAATGGTGAAGTGTTATTTACTCACAAGTGAAGATGGGAACAAAGTTCAAGCTCAATCAAAGTTAGATCCCCAGATAGACGCGTTTGTGTTATTGGTGGTATCTTCAAAAACACAAAATACTGTTTTATTTCACACTGGAACAGGCAATAATAGACGCCATTTAAATGCTCACAACATCTTTATAAGCAGAGGACAAAGAATCTGCTCAGTTTTGCCTGCTATACACCATCTGACTGGTTGTCAATGACATAACCGGTGCTCGTACAGGGAAAGTAACACCGCTCAAATTAGTAGAGAAAAACCAGGTGTATGTTGCAACATTAGCAGAAGTAGTTCATACACATCACTGATCTGATGACCTCTTTAACAGCATCGAGAATATTGTCTGTGCAATCTATGGATTGAAGAATATAAACACATCAACAAACTTATATATGACATGTTTCTTGCAAAGTATCAAGTACGTGCTGGCAATGTCCCGAGTACATATAATGGTATGGACATGAGTCTATTTCCACTGTGCCAATTGTCACTTAGAATGCACATAACATGTGTGAACTATCAATTTAACCCATTCTACCAAAAGTAGATGAAAGTGGATATTTGTGACACATCAGCAACATGTGACTCTGATGATGACTATGAAGAAGTAGAGATGACCAATATAATTGACACCATATACGAAACAGACAGTGATTATGATGACTTAGGTGACTTAACCCCGCAACTTAACTGTTTCTCAAATTTGACTTATGTGAATTTATTTGGTTAAACAGATAAGCAGTTGTAAGCGTGTATTTTTCAATTACTAAAATACACATTCAGTAACGTATCGTAATGTAGGTTACAATGTCAGTGCTGGGCTATAGGCATTTTCATATCAAACCAGTTCGAACTTGATAAGTTACTCGCATTATCTAAGTTTGAACATCATTATAAAGATTACATAAACAATCTATTGACTGAGAAATGAAAATAATATATCGTGAATTTTAGTAACGTATATAATGATGGTAACGTACTTGTTCTTAAAACTGTTGAACGATCATTCTTAAATACTAATGTAATGTGTATCTCAAAATACTATACTTTAGACATATCTGATATTTTCTGACAATTAAACCCATTGAATTAATTGATACGCGTATTTTTATAAAACAGAATGGTAACGTAAATTACAAAATGAAATGATCGATTTAGAGAACAAAACTAAGCCGGAACATTGACAACAGCATATTCTGCATATTACTAAACCCACTTGCTGATGATTTTGGTTGTTTCTACCATATAAATCACCACATTCCAGTTTTATCATTTATTATATAATTGTTAAGGTAACGTAAATAACAGACTGTAACTCATAGAGAACCCGCTTGCCAGATGGCAGAATTCAGAAATATAATCTACATACAAGGGGCTTCAAAAATAATGGGGTCTACAAAAATCCCTAGAGGGGGGGAGGGTTTCACCTTCCAGCTCTAGGCCTAATTTGTTTTACTGTAATTTGTCGACATCCTATAATTGAGAATAGTAACAGGGTTAAGTCCAACAAAATTATATGTTATTATATGTTCAGTAAACATAGTTTATTTCAACTAAAAGCATAAAAATGCAATTGTTGGAGTATTTTCAATGTTGCTAATTCTTCAAGGTGGAAAATCTGAGTGGCGACTGAGTGGCGACTGTTACGTATGTTACATTTTAAAGTATCTTTATCAAATAAAGGTCAACATTATACATGTAAGCTTACTTTGACATCTAAAATAGAAGAAAACTATTGTTACCCAAAATCTTTCTGAATAAAACTCAAATAGGCTTGATTTATTGAGAAACAGCATGTGATTTATATGTATTACATTTGCATGCATGTTGGCTATAACCTAAACTGACTGCAATATTTTATATTTTCTCATGAAAATATATAAAATTGTTAATCTTAACACAATTATTTGATGATGTCTTATTAAAAAATACAGTAATTTTGATGCTTTTACGAGTTATTCAAAATGGCAAAAATGTAGCTCGGGTGGGTGGGGTATTTTAACCCCTAAATTTTGGTAGAAACCGTCAAAATTTAAAAATCATTGTTACAGTGAATCTTTAATTGATTTAGAATAGTTACATAAGCAAAACTCTATTATCTGAAAGTCAGTATTGAAACAATCTATTAAGAATTCGTATGTAGCCAACAATACTTTCAAAGAGAGAGAATTCCGCATTTTTCATACACAACGTTTACTAAAATGAGTATAATTTTCATTTGACATACGGTAGAAAGCGACATCCGGTCTTAAAATATCCCGGAATGAATGTATTAATGGCTGAAGTGGATGAACCTTTGCCTAATTTCTGGGTTACGAAATCGAAAAATTAGAGGACTTACAGAAACTGGCCCACAGACCAAAAAAAGTTCAAGAATGAAATGATATCAAGATAAAATCTATTAATTTTGCGCGGTTATTGACACGTTACATTATGACGTGCATGACGTCATTTTAATGTTACAATGTTTTGTATCGTTTTTTCCGGGAGTTAATTCATTATTACAGCATTATTATATATATATATATATTTTATTAGTCATAAATGTTGTCGTATTGTCTCATATTTGCATCCGATATATATATATATATTTTTTTTTTTTTTTATTAGTCATAAATGTTGTCGTATTGTCTCATATTTGCATCCGATTGTACATGCGAACATTCAAGTTTTACGGTTAACTACTTTCTTAAGTCCGTGTTGGTTTTGCATGTTTGATCAACTAAAGCAAACCGAGTCTGCAATTATTTTACTTGGTTGCAATCTATGCTTCCAAACTACCTTCTATACAGATTTTATGTTATTATCAAATATGGAACTAGACCGTCATCCTGTTTCATTTTAACGTAGGCGGACAAAATGTGCAACCTAGTAAAACATACTAGTTACAGAAAATATTTTATTCTATAAATATTAAATTGTGTTGATACATATTTGTTTTTTTTTTTTTTTTTTTTTTTTTTTTTTTTTTTTTTTTTTTTTTGATAACTTAGTAGATTTTTCTTATAAATTAGGAATGATCTGGAAAGATAAAATAGGGATTTTGTCCATTAGAGCTTAGTTATGCATGGTTGTGGGTTATCTTGCGGGATTTTGTCAGTATTGAACAGACTCAATCAAACCGAGCCTGCAACATTTTCGTTTATGTCGTGTTGGGCAACCTGTGGTTTTCCACTTTTTTATTTGTTACAAGAAGTGTACGTGATCTCTTTTTTTTCAAAGACGCGAGTGCAATTGCAGTTGACTAGAAGAGTGAACAAGCCAATTAATTCCACAAGAACAGGTTAAACAGAACTTTGACTTTATTGTAGATTTATGTCTTATTATTGATTAGCAGGCTGAAGTTGAAATATAGTCAAGACAGTTTGCCAACTATTTTGGATCAAAAACTGACGATACATTAGGTGGATTAACCAAGGAATAATTCATAACAGAACTGAGAAGGAATGTGCCTTAGGTTTTGTACTAAATACTGTTTTACTAAAAGTCCGACACTTACCTTATATTTAACGTTCAGAAATGTTGGTCGATGTAAGGATTGATCTTACTTGTGATACAAACCAAATTTATAGTATACCTCATGCCCTAATTGCATGTTCACAAATATATGTAATAATTAATACATTCAATCTTATTGTTATTATTATAAAAGATTTATATAGCGCCCTTTTTATTATAAACACGTTCAAAGGCGCTTTACATAACTATAGAAAACACACAGAACGCAAAAGAAATTCATCCTCTACAAGTACAGACACAGAACGATCTGACCAGAGGGACAGAGTGAGATAAAGCCCCCAGAACAGATAGCGAGAAATCATTTTTAGATACAGGCCTGTCCGGCTAACCTAGCTAGCTCTCTGCGAATAGACATTCTGGTTCTTTAACGTGCCCGGTGTATAGCACCGATACACGCGAAGCTGTCTTTCCTGGGAAGAACCAGTACATGCCTCTTATTTAAAGGCATGTTATATAATGAATAAAAACTCAATGAATTGACAAAAAAGGCAAAGCTATAAAACTATCGAAATGTTATTTTGTGTTTACTTATCTGGTATTACAGTTCTGTCTAACATTTTTATATGAGTTGAAATATATAAGCCTTTCAACCATTGCGGGTCCTGTTTTGCGAATAACGTTTGCACCAAACTTCAGACTGGTGATATATAGATTTCATTGTAATTTACTGATAAGGAAAAAGTCTTATTGTCTAAAACAAACTTTTACAGGAAATCTTTTAATTATGTTTTATACAATATCATATTCAGTCACATACTTACTAATACATATTTTAGATTATATCAGATTCAACTGACATAAACCGTAACATAAGATGTATTTGCCGCACTTTGTACACTATGCAGACAGTTTAAAAATTAATAGAAATATTTCGAAAAGTTACCAAAAGGTTCCTTTTATCGTGACGTACCACATATATACTCCCTACTTTTAACAATTTATGTTGAATTAATTTATGACTTACGTTATTTTAATAATTTAAGGACGCTAGTCACTAGTTTCCACAAATCATTAAATTCATATATCGAACAAAACAGTAGTGCTAATATAATACTAACTGTCGAGGTGTCCTTGTGGCAATTTATGGCTTTACAGGGTGCAACCACTCATTGTATATGTATTTATTATTTGCTGTTAGGTGGATAACTCCACATGTTTATCCAGGTAGTGTGAAACTGATTATTCTTAGTTCAACCAAAGTCTGGACTCGATTTATGCAGCCACACAATACGTCAGTGCAAATTGCCCTACAGCAGCATAATCTCAACAATGGCTCGAAGTTTGTCTTGTTTCTTTCTATCTATCTATCTTTCTTTCTTCTTTATTTATTTATTTCTTACTTTTTCTTCTGGTACATGTCACAATTCTCATTATAAATGGTTTACATTAATTACACTTTTAGTAGCAAACATATCAAAATTGTAATTGTTAAAATAAAAGGCTTATCAATAAAATAATTGTTATTATTTAACATGCACATACTACCAGAAACGCATAACATTTACTCTGAAATAGGTCTGTAAGAAGGTGGTCTCTTAACACATCTGGTCTCTAAGTACAACATAAGTTCTTTATCAACACAAAAAGAAACTGACAAGGTCTTCTCCTAAGCAAGTTTGAATGTCACGAAAGCGTGTCCAAAAGATATATACTTGATAACTTTTTGGTTATTCGAACCAGTCTACGACAGGGCGCCTAGCTATAGTCGGACCGTCATATTACACTACCATTGTCACATTCACAAAAATAAATGCTTCATTGATAGCTTACAGTACAACACATTGGGACTGATATATTTTTTTTCATATTAACATTTTATTATCTCTGTTCATGTCTCAGAATTCAGCGATGGCTTTAACAAGCCTTTTCAACTGATCCGGACTAGAGATTGAACGTCATTACAAAATAACATTATCCGTGTCCAGACGAATTATTTTATAATATACAATAGCGAATTAATTCGTCGTAAACGGGTGCATTTGAAGTTTTATATTTACATTCGATATTCTTTTTTATTCTATTTTTACGTACTTTTAAGTGCATGCTTACCTGTTAAAAAACACATGAGAGTGAAACAGCGAGCACCAAAGAAAAAAAAACTGTCATTTTATCAAAAAGTGAAGTGGAAAGAATGAACATTTTTGTATAAGCATAAAATAAACAGTCCATAACTATAAATCATTTAATATTTAAATGCGTTTTGCATGTCTAATTGAGATAGATTATTTACAAAAAGACAAATCCGCACAAACATAATCGAGCGTTTTAAATGCTATTTGAAACTATTACAGCACAAAAAGTTTATGCTATATATGTTAATGATGAACTTCAAATTTTGTTCTGTCTGCGTTTTAGCTTTTACACCTGAAGTTATTTCATTTCATATTTCGCAATGTCAAGTATGTTTCAATGTTTTAGTCTCTGAAATCTTGACAAAATTCTACATAAAATTATGTCCATTGACGGAACCCGCCCGCTTAGCTCGATAGGGAGAGCGCCGATCTACAGATGCTTTTATTATTATATTGTAATGTTGGTTGACCTTTTTTTTTCAACAGTTGAAAATGGTAAAATATTAATCTGAATATCTATGAAATTTATGGGTCGAATATAAAACTAACAAAATAACAAATGTACAATTAATATGTATCATTGTTCATTTGATTACATAGAACTGATTATTTTCTGTTATAAAAATGTCTAGGGATAAAAATGTTTAAATAGTTTGCCTTTATATGTTTAGTGAAATAATTTAGTGTTTTTTTAATTCTCGGTTTTAGAAAAGGGCCACATAACATTCATCACGGACAAAGTGACAAAGTGGCAGAATTTTTTATGCAAAACACAGAGTATTTTTCATGAAGATAAAAACTAGTTTTACCTACTTAATGTGATCTTGTCCATTGATCAATGCGCTTTATATAAGGACTACATCAGTCGCAAGCAAAATGAGTTATATTATTCTTTCTGTCGTTTATCATTTTTGTCGTTTTTTTTCGCTTGAACTGAGGATCAATACATAATGTTAAATATTTACCATTTTAAATGCTTTTATACTTTAACTCATCTAATACAATAACTAAATCCTCTTTACTTTAACTCATCTAATACAATCGCTAAAGCAATATCGTGTTTCTTTTGCAGAAATAATATACATGTATGAATTTTAGCGTGATCCTGATTTAGTTAACATAGGGATATGCGAAAAATTACTAGACAAATCGCTGTGTAGTTAAACTTTGAGACGGACCAGTATGATCTTAATAAGAAATTAAATATGTTAGATATAAACCAGCGTTTTAGAATTTTACCTGCTGAAACATTTCCGTTCAGTTTACTCGGATTCGCTACTCTTAAACTTCATATGAACCAAAAAGGATAAACAGTAGGTAACAAATCGGCAACTGCGTGAAAGGCTGCGCAGTAACAACTCCCGTAACAAATGATAGAATACACTAATCATTAGCATGCATAATATAACACTCAAACATAACATTTTGCAAGTATATCCCAGATAGCAGACAGGCGTTGGCCCAACGTTGGACCAACTGCAGACTAGTCGTTGGTCCAACGAAGATTGCCAACGTTGGCCCAACGCCATTTTGCTAATTGGCGCAACGTTGGCCCAACAGTTGGTACACCGTTGACCAACGACTGGTATCCTACACTGATCATTGGCCCTCCATTGGGCCAACAACTGGTATCCTACACTTATCGTTGGCCCTCCATTTGGCCAACAGCATTTTTCTGTCTATCATGGTTGGTCCAACGTTGGGCCAACTCCATTTCTTTGTTGGCCAAAAGAAGGATGCCAATGCTACAGTATCCCAACGATTACGAATTTGAAAAAAAAAACTAAAACTAATATATTATTTAGTACACATGATTTTTTTCAAATAATTCTGATTTTGTTTAACATTTAACAAAAACAAATCTAACATTTATTTTAATTTTGTTTGCAAGTTTCCTGAACAAATATAACCGAATATTTCATCACTACAACATGTCAAATATTGATTCCAGCC
The DNA here is from genome assembly GCF_021730395.1 of Mercenaria mercenaria. NCBI lineage: Eukaryota > Metazoa > Mollusca > Bivalvia > Venerida > Veneridae > Mercenaria > Mercenaria mercenaria. The sequence goes on from NC_069378.1 coordinate 42,655,994, forward strand.
TTTTATAAATCTAACTGAAAAAAAACCTGTCATTTTTCTTTTTTCAGTCAGTAATTAAATCGTATTAAAATGAATTACTGTCTGTATTTTAACTCATTATATATCCAAGTTCTGTCTTATTGTTTTCTTTTCTCACTGAAGTTGCAACTTTCTATCTTTTTTTTTTCCTGTGCTGGGCGCATTATTACTCCTGTAAAAAGATCGAAAATCTTAATATTGATTAAACCATATACGTCAAATTGATAACAATAAATATACATATGCACATAAACCCCTGGACATAAACTTGCGTAAAACATATAAATATTACTTTTGTCTGTATTAAACCGAGAAAAATGTGTTAAAATCAGAATTAAATAATCAACACTAGTACCATCCGCCAGTTTTAGATAAAAGTACTCAACATATGTTCACATGGATGCTACCTGCATACAGGCTATAAAAAGAAATTCTCGATAAGATTCCGCAACTTTATCAAAAATATTCAAAAACTTCTACTTACAGTTTATACCTAGTAGACCGGGTTTTTGTTAAATCTAGATCTATCACATGTATAATAGTTTCCTTTACTTCACATGTCTATGCAGCTATATGATAGTCTAGGAGCTAGTCTAAATGAATGTATAAATTGGTCTTTTGAAGCTTGATGAGTGTTAGTCACATAAAACAATATGGTCAGGTATAGCAGTTGTACATCACAAGGTCACTGGCATAGCTTTTATGATTAATTAATTGACAGCAACCAGTTGCTTTGAGTGGTAATGCAATTAACACTATCCTGTCAAAGATCAAGTACCATTTGTGATAATTTTGCTTTTTCCCAGGTAAATAGTGTACAGTGTATACAACTGAAACTGACAACTATCAGGTATATCAATTACATATAATGCATTTATGACAGATAATGTTACAAAGTATAAATCCAGACTAACTACCTGTCAATAACTCTTTAAAAATATGTATAAACAGTTCAACCAATAATGTTACGTTTGATTACAAAAATGATTAAATATATACCGAATAGTATACACTTATTGAATGGAAAGGTGGTCAACAGTCAAAACTATTTACTGAATCCTGAAGTACCAGCGGTGTCTTATTACATGACATCGGATATTAACTTTCATATTTATTTTTTTTTCAAAATTTTTTATTAAACCTAACAATATAAAAAGACTGATTTATTATTATACCAAATTTAAATGATTTTATACCAAAATGTCAGTGTCAGTGATAAACCTAATGTCTTGTACAGTGAACAATCAAATAAAATTAGCGGAGGATAAATCCTTGACATGTGTACCTAACTGACATTAATATCTTTATCATTTTATTACTTGTTTGTACATGGTGTAAAATAATTAGCAACGCTTAATTAGGTGACACTTTATTTTTGATTGAACTTGTATATTTATTGCATAGCACCTCTAACAAAAAACGGGTGTAATCTATACTACCTCCATGATGTAATCCAGCAGTCAGTTTCTAGCTGGGATTCTGCTGATAAGCCCTGCCTCAAAACTGTTCATGGGATTATTGATATGTTGATAGAATAATACAATGGAGAGACGCTTACTTTTTTGTCGAACATAATACATAATTATTAATTCAAAATGGTATATATACTGTGGTATTGTCCAGTTTAATTGTCTTCTTAATGTTTCCTTATCAAAGCTGCATATTCATGATTTAGTTAGATCATCTTTTTATTATTTCCTCAACAAAGGCAACACATTAACATAAATTGATCGGGCAATAGACTGGAGTTTTTTTTTTACATTTTCTTCAGTATCAGCATATCCATTTTCATTAAATTTTGAATGAATATGTTTTCCGAGGCGTTGATTATTTAAGTTAACTAATCCGTTATCATACAATCGTAGTAGAAGGAAAACATTTTTTGATCTGCCATTGTCACCTTAAATCTGCTTTGACTGCTCGAAAGAGAGATGTTCTTTCTTTTTTACAAAAACCCATATTAAGGCGTTGGTGTAAACGTTTAGCATGTAAGCTTTACATTTTATATGTCATGACTAGCGGACGAGTACCGTTTGTGTCTTTGCTGTGAGACGAATATGTAAAATGTTTATTATGGCTGATTGAATGTTGTTTAAATATTAAATTTGACCAGCTGTTGACCAGACTTATTTTTTAAGAGAAAACTCTTTATGAAGTCTCCAACTGCACGTTTTTCCTTAGCACGTATGTAATGACTAGCCTGTATGTTACGTCTTTTTAATGATCGTAATAATTGCAATCAAACGGAAATGAATCGATTGAATACTAATTCAAATCATAAAAACTATTTGATATTTACTTTTGTTTTTGAAATATACATCGAAACCTACAATGTTATAGTTTTTTTGTAAAGTGTGATGCAATGGAAATTTCCGCCGTAAAAAATTTGGGAAGAAATGTCCGCTGACATAAACTTGCGAGATGTTCATCAGAAATTTATGTTGGAAACAGCTGATATTGGGCCGACCATTTTCGCGAACAGAACAAACTAATATTTCGGCAGAAATTTCCGCTGAATGCTGTGGCAGAAATGTGTTCTGAAACCCCGCCCCCCCCCCCCCCCCCCCCCCAACTTTCATATGTCCTTTTATTTCAACAGAAAATTCTACCAGAAAGAAATATTTTAGCAGCATTTACAGGCGTAACATGCAGATTTTACAATGTGTACATGATATATACGCATTTTTTGATGCAAAAATACACAAAATATTGACCGCTGTATGCATAAAGCTTAAAACAGAAAAAAAAGAGTTCCCTCTACTATTTTTTACACCAATAAATCTGGCCTAAAGAGTAGAATTAACCAAATTTTCTGAGATTTCTTACATAACTCGGGTTATCGAGAGTTCATGTTCTGGAATATTCACCCGGTTTATTGTAAACATTTTATGATTGTGCAACATTAAATACTTGTTATAGCAGTTTTTTCTTCAACTTTTTTTTCACAAATTAGATTCTTCAGGTAGTAGATTTGAAATAGTTCAAAATATCATGTTCTGGAATATTCACCCGGTTTATTGTAAACATTTTATGATTGTGCAACATTAAATACTTGTTATAGCAGTTTTTTCTTCAACTTTTTTTCACAAATTAGATTCTTCAGGTAGTAGATTTGAAATAGTTCAAAATATCATAACGGCTGCAGATAAGTATTAACTTTAATTAGTCCAAACTATGATAACGAATTGGGGGAAAAAAGTATTTAATTAAATACTGCATGTTACACCTACACAACGTGTTTACCTGTAGGGGCTTGTGATAAAACAGTGACCTGTAAAATATATAATTATTATATTATTACTTCTAATGGGCCAACGTTGGGCCAACGATGTTTTCTCTATGTAAGTATTTCCCTGAAAATCGATACTGGGCCAATGCAGAGATATCTCTGACTGAAATTTAAAGTTGGTTCAACTTCGGCCCAACAGCTGTATTTACAATACTTATTAATCATTATTGGGCCAACAGTGGCCTAACAACGATTATCCATTGACGGTTTTCTGTCGTTGGCCCGATGACTTCATGTTTACAGGGATAAGAGTATATAAAGGCCAAATGAGGACGATTGTCTAAGTTGATTACAAATAGTTCACGACTGCCGAGGTGTATTTGAGTTTATATGCGGTACAGGATGCGACTTACTATAGCATACATATTTATCTTTAATAGTTTGATGGACTATTCGACCTGTTTTCCAGGTGGTTGGTACCAGATTCCTCTTGGTTCACCTAAAAGTATAAACTCGATTGATGCAGCGGCACGATATATCGGTGGGAGTTTCCCATCTCCACTCTCCGCTCGAAAGTGGCTTGAGGTTTGTCTCTAATATATTTGCTTTGTTACATTTTTATGTACGTGTGTTTTTCATTTGATACTTTCAAAAATTTATCTTAAAAATATCAGTATTGTAATGTTTCAAAGAAATAGCTAAATAAAATTAAACACAAACAGAGCAGTGTTTATAATTTCATAGAGCACATATTTGTAGCAGATGAAAAGTAGACTAGAATAGGACCTTTTAAACTATGCATTTACATTTTTTGTTGTTCTGTGTACAAACCTGCCATGTTGCAATCCGGTGAAACCAGTCTCAGTTAAAAGAGAATTGATTTCACTTTGAATTAAGGAGGAGTTCGATTGATCATTGGTTGAGATTAGTTGATACTAGTTTGTATGGAATATTAAACACAATAACATATTGGTGTTTCTAGTATAGCAGACAATAAGTTTTCTTAACACAACTGGTCTCTAAATACAACATAATTTGCTCCTTTAATAACTTTAAAAAGAACAGAAAAAGTGTGCTCTCAAACTTTATATCAGGAGTTGTGTGTACCAAATCTGGAAATGTACAACATTAAAAAGAAGCTTATTTACTTGATAGTGAAAATCCGTTGAAATTGCCTTTAATTTTTCGATTCAAGTTAAATCAGTTTGGTTACTAAATGATAAATGATGATAAATGTGTAATTGTTTAATCATTTTATCCAATATGCAATGTAAGTATGATATATATAAATCTGTTGATATATATTTTTATCTTTTCAGTTCCAGCCCAATTTTGACATATACAAAGTGGATTTTATAGCTGGATTCCGGGATGGCATTGTAAGTAATAAAATTTAATCTCATTTGCATAATAACGCTATTTCAACAATCTTGCTATCCAAATCACAGAACAGTTTTTTTTATGTCACATATTGTATATACACACCGTTCAACGGAATCTAGTGAATACCGTTGATCTGCCGACGACAGTACAGTATATACATGTACCTATTTTGGTAAAGGTGAGTATTGGCCTATTTTTTACATTTTCCACAATATCTTAGCAAAAAGAATCATACAGATTGATTCCCCATTTGGAAAGGACGAAATCCTGGCGCAAACAGGATATTATTCAGCGAGAAATTGCAGAAAAAGTGTGCAAATTTTCGACAAAATGAGTCATTCGTACATCTTACACGTAATTGAACGGATATTAACGAAAGTCATTAGGGTCCATTACCTTAAAATGAATCTAACATAACTGTATTGTGGCAACCAGTTACACGAAACGTTTTTGTCAAAATATTAATTCTAAGTTACAAAATCCGTTCGTATAAGGAGAGTGTGTGGTGAAACAGTGAGTTTGTTGTCTTCTGTAAGTATTTTGAATGTTTATTGGGTAAATGATTTCAAAGTTTTAAAATGCCAGAATGCAATCGGCTCCCGGTAAATACTTGTCATTTGAGGTGAATAAATGGAATCGAAAACATTATATTAAGCACATTCGTATTTTCATTTCTGAAACTTGCGTTCTTTTACTTAGTGCCATTCTAGAATTTAAAATGTTGACACGAAAACACATTTAAAATGAAATTTATATACACGTAATAATGTTGTATTTCTGCTAAAATTATTTTGGCTATACCGTGAGAAAACCTATATTACTTACATGACATATTTTTGCATCGGCATCGTAGTTTATAATACTTGAAAATAGTTGTTTCTGTTGTGTTTATATAGAAACTAGAAACTAGTGTATTGATATTTATCCAAGACAAAGCAAATTTTACGATATTTTACAAATAAATGTGACTTGATATGTTACGACAACCGAAATTTAGAACAATTCATGCACAATAATAGAAAAAAGGTTTGTACATTTTGTAACTAGAAGATCCGTGATGACATAAAATTACACGGTTATATTATATTTTAGTAAAATGTTTCAAGTTCCTTAATATCGAATATATGATGTCAATGTAAGGATACATAAGTCTTCGACGCGCAATACACAAACCATGCAAGACGACATCATACTGCTTCTCAAAACGTTCAAGTCACGTCTCGAAACGCGTTTGATGACTTGCATAAAAGCATTTTAAGTTTTTTGAAAGAGTTAAGAAAACTTTTTCAAAGAGGCATATTATAGGGGTAAAATAATTTTCTTCATTTTATTCTATTTAAACTTTGGATTGTTGCTTCTTATAAAGCTTTAGTCATAGAACGTCCTATATCCTTTCCGCAGCCTTAACGTACTAAAACGTATTAGCGTCTGATGGCCCTTTCACGCTTCCGTAGAAGCAACATTTATTACACGAAACTTATTTTGAAAATATTTCCGAAATGTCTAGGTCTGCAGCTCTCAAATACGGTTATATCTTACATCTGAGTCATATACTGACACTCTCAGACAACATCAAAAATGACATTTTGAGCGATTTGATGAAGTTCCAAAATTATCGATGTACCCTTGGTCCGTTACGGACCCCTGTGGGATTTCTGTTTATCCAGAGCTCAACTATTTTTTCATAGATTGAAAGCTGACATGCTGTACTAAAGCCCAGGTAATTTCAATTCGTAATAAAGTGCTGAAAATTGGCTCCCCGATAGCAAAAAAAAAAAAAAAAAAAAGAAGTCCACGCGCATACATTTAGACGTGGTGACCCTGCGCGTGACCCCTGACTATCTACGAATCAAAATGCGGCTTTCGTTTTCAAGTTTAGCATTTCTTCTTTCATTTTATTTACTTCCGGAAATAGCTGAAGGTCGAGTGACATCATTTTCTGTGTTGTCAAAAATATACATGTGCCTGGCGAGATTGCATAAATATGTGCTGGCCGTCCTAAGGTTATTAGAGAAATCATTTTTTATCTAAAAATCAGTGCCTTTTAGACATTTTTTAACACGTCTGTACGAAAACTGACGTTTGAGACAAAAATGGCTAAACTAAAATGCATTTTAGGAAATCTGTATATCTTTTCCGCAGCCTTAACGTACTAAAACGTATTAGCGTCTGATGGCCCTTTCACGCTTCCGTAGAAACAACATTTATTACACGAAACTTATTTTGAAAATATTTCCGAAATGTCTAGGTCTGCAGCTCTCAAATACGGTTATATTTTACATCTGAGTCATATACTGACACTCTCAGACAACATCAAAAATGACATTTTGAGCGATTTGATGAAGTTCCAAAATTATCGATGTACCCTTGGTCCGTTACGGACCCCTGTGGGATTTCTGTTTATCCAGAGCTCAACTATTTTTTCATAGATTAAAAGCTGACATGCTGTACTAAAGCCCAGGTAATTTCAATTCGTAATAAAATGCTGAAAATTGGCTCCCCGATAGCAAAAAAAAAAAAAAGAAGTCCACGCGCGAGATTGCATAAATATGTGCTGGCCGTCCTAAGGTTATGTATTAAACAATGGCAATATAAATAAGCATGCCTACAGATAAACAATTAAGACAATAGGCAAGTAAAAATGATATAAATAAACATTATGCTAGTGTTTTATGAGAATACCATTTCGCCCTCCTGTGTATGTTTGGAACAGTAAACTCTTGTTTTTAAGATTACCAACCAAGTCATCCTTTCTGACACCACTGACTACAAATACCAAACCGTACAATTATAGTCTACTGAATAGCCAGTCCTCATATATTTAGAAATCTGCTACATAACTTTAGTACAGAGATCTCGATTGTGGGTTAAACGGTATACACTATAAACTGATCGACAAATTGAAAGGTGTTTCATCATTCACCCTGCATGACTTTGGGGATTTAATACAAAATTAAATGTAATTTAAAATACATGTAAATTTTGAATGCAATTGAAGTGCAATTGCATTAAAGTGAATTTAATGTAAATTAAATTTCAAAATTTTCTTTCAATTTACTTTGCGTTTATTTTTTTCATGTATCGTTTTGTATATCATAATGCAATGTCCAAGTTTGCGCAAAAACTAGATTTTGTTATCATAACGTATTTTTAATGTATTTCACTGAAGAAATTTATAATATACACCCTCTAGTATATCTTTCTATTATAATTATCCATTTGACCTTTGTTGCGTTTTGTACCCTCCGTGCCTGTAGAAATTCTATATTTATCTTTATATACCTTATAATTGTCTGAAAGACTTATTTACTTATCAAACTTTGAGCTGTGTGTTTTTATAATTTATAAATTTAAAACAGGAACGATTTATAGTTCTTCATATGCACACTTAAAATAACATTTATACCTTTTTACACAATTTAATCAATCATATTTAATAATAATTTACTGTATAAAGTTTTCGGTGTGTACGTATTTTCAACGCAATAAAGTTATAGTGTATCACTCCATGAATTTTGGTATTTAATACAAAATTAAATGTAATTTAAATTACATGTCAATTTTGAATGCAATTGCACTAAAGTGAATTTATGTAAATATAAATATAATGTAAATTAAATTTCAAAATTACTTTCAATTTAATTTGCGTTTAATTTTTCATGAAATTCCCCTATTTACTTTGCTTTTAAGATGCTCTTAAATATTATGAAATTTCTGATTTAGTTGTAATTTTAGGAAAATAGATCTGATGATTTGTTTGAATTTAATGGATCTTCATGCAAGTAAATTTTGAATGCTACTGATCGAATTTCACACAATGTCTATATAAACTGAAATTTAATTTACCAAAATTTCATACAATCCCAAATTTAATGAAATGTTAGGACAATAAATCTGACGATTTATATGAATTTAGTGGAACTTCATGCAAGTAAATTTTGAATGCCACTGGCCAGATTTAACAAAATGTCTGTATAAAGAAATTTAATTAACCAAAATTTCAAATAATCCCGAATTTAATGAAATGATTGGAAAAATAATCTGATGATTTATATGAATTTAGAGAATCTTCACACAAGTAAATGTGAAGGTCATTGAATTAAACTTTACGCAATATGTCTATATCGTAAAATTTAATGCCGTGAAGGTAAGGCAGGGGTGGGGTGCGGATGGTTCAGAATGCCTCACAAGGACCCGTGCCCAGGTTCTCGTAAATTTTGTATAGCGTACAAAAGTAACAGGTAAACTGGTTTCTGTATTGTGTCATAAAAGATACATATAATAGAAGTAATTTTGTCCAAGTAATGTTTTTTTTTTTTTTTTGAGAAGTAAATAACCAGTCAATCCGGCTAGTGCACAGTCTAAATGAATGTATAAAACTGAGAATGATTTCTTCAGGCTCTTGGAGATAATATAACGGTACCCACATGAATTAGCACCTGGTCCAGGTCATATAATAATTAGAAATGGCGAGATATTCCTTTCAAGATCATACGGTAAATATGCAGACTGATTTTTCTAATCCACCAATACCCTTGTCTAGCAGACACAAAGGTGACCGCAGTTAATTGATAAGTTCTGTACTTTAGCGCGGCTGATTTAAATATTTAACTGCGTTATGTTTCACATTAATTGGAAATCTTTAGCAACTTTAACTTATTTATTTGACTTTGAATAATATGGTATTTTGCTTTATATATAATTATATATTCACCTTTTCCCTTGTTTATTTAACTGATAATTATATATGTTTAATATTACATCTTATTGATTATCAGTTATTTATTTGTCATATTACCTAGTTAGTTCCCACAAGAATGCTTACATTCATTCATTTCGATTGATTTGCAAACCTTTATTTATGTATTAACTTCTTCATTCTTTCACTGAATCATTCAATCAATCAGTCGATATAGCAATCAACCGCTGATTTTAGTATTCATTCAGTCATTCTTCTCAAGTGTATATTTCCTTAATAAAATTTAGGATACAATTATTCGTTTAAAGAATGACTTATTTTTTAGTCGATCAATTAGTCATTTAGTCAGTCTATCAATCAATCTATTCATCACACATTCATTCAAAAAATTTATTGATTTGTACTTTTTAGGTCAGTCTTATAATTTTTCATTTCATATCATTTGTAGATGTCAGTCAGTGAGTCAGTCTATATTAATTTAATTAATTTTCGGAATTTTCATATAATGAGTCAATCATTCACTCAAACAATTAATCATCCATTCAATCAGTCTGTCTTATAATACTTTATAAACATTCCATCATTTTATTCATATTTTCATTGGAATATAAGAGCATAGTTTACAGTGATGAGTCAGACATAAAAAACTGTTCCATTCTTTGTATTCAATTCATATCTTTTTATCAGTCGCTTTTTGCCTTTCTGTGATTTAAGCATTCTGGTGACCATCAACCCATGCGTAGCAGATTAAAGGGGACCCATCATGGGGATAATCTGGGTCCCTGATACATAATGTTAAGGGAGGTGTGTGGGTGTCCAACAAGAGCGGATGGTTCAGAATGCCTCACCAGGGCACCGTGCCCAGTTTGAGGTTACCCCATGGGTTAATATCATCCAGTTAACGTTGAATTAAATTTATATTATAACTACTTTGTTATTCAATTACTTCCCTTATCTGGGTCAAACTTGGAAGAAATCATAGCTTAACATGTCCGATACACAGTTGGAGTTTTGTACATGTATTATTTTTAACAAATTTAATTTCAAGTAAATGTGAGATATAAAGTTTACTGGAATTTACGTTGTATGAAATTTACCTGCATTTGAAATATACATAAAGCAAGTTTAATTCAAATTTACTTGCAGTAAATTGGAATTATATTTTTTACACATGAAATCTAAGAAAATTTAATTGAGAAGTAAATTCCAATTTTCATGCAGTGTCAGTAGAATAACTATAGGTTGACTCACAATTTATATCTACATATGTGTTTCATTTTCTTTCTCCAGAACTATTAGGTTGATCAGTATATTCAGGTTTTCCTAACTTGATGTTTTCTCTTTTCAGACACGTAAATGTCAAACTGATGTTCTCTGGACCTTCAAACCTTTGAAGAAAACCACGTTCAATATACGATGTAATCCTCCATGGAGTAGTAAACTTTTGCCGTAGTCGTTTTTCATAGCTGATATGTAACGATAAGAAATTAAAAAAATAGTGACCGAATTGTTTCGTCGCCTTAGGTTTATATGTACTAAGGTCAGTGATGCTTTTGACATACACGTTGGTTTAGAGTATTCTGTATATGATACGAATAATCTGCACTGTCGTTCCTTTTTACAAGTAGTTGACTTCAATATCGTCTGTATGAAAAACAAAGATGCGGATGTTTTAGCAAATTATAAAATATACATATAGCATTAAGTCAGATACATGCTGCTTTAATAGAGGGATTAGCATGATTATTTAAAAAAAAAAACTGTTACTCTTGTTGATAGCGTATAGTTTTATTGTTGCTACGCAATAACAATGAAAGTTAATTTTGATTCTGTCAGTTGGTGGACCGGTGGTCTTGATTCCCAACCCAGTCAAATTGCTATCCAGGCACTGCAAATATCTGAGATGCTCTTGAGTTTCTCCCAACCAACTAAGAGGCAATACAGAGACAGGGCTATTCATGTGTCGGTGTAAAACACCGAACGCTTTAAAAAGAATTAGGCGTCCATTTGCAAAGATCGAGGCAAAGTCATTCTTTACATTTGAATGTTCGCTGTATCATTGTTTTGAACATTCGACATACTTATTTTAAATGTGTAACATATTTTACTATATTGTAAGCATTTACCTGATGTCAGATATTTCCGCGCGCATTATATCATACTTTCATTGGTGAAGCAGCAATTGAATGGAAACGGATCTAACGTTGCGAGCATGGGATCAACTGACACTTGTATCGCTCTCTAAACCATTTCGTTAATTTTATTCGAAAAAGAAAAAATAGAACTTTTTGAATGAGAAATGTTTGATAAAAATCATACTATATTTTTTACGCGGTGGAGGACATTTTCTCTGAGAAGTTTGGTCAAATTGAATACCTGTTCCGCTCCTTCCTACTCCTAAAACTCACATTGAACACACTCTTGTGCCAGTTGCTTAAACATGTGTATATCATTTTTGAAATGACATAACATATCGTATTCAGTCACGTACTTGGAAAAATAATATGATTCAACTGACACAAGCCGTTGTTTGATATCAATTCGCCGGTATTATATGATATACGCAATTTCTATCAAATCTTAAAATGCCTTATAATGATAAAACTGCATTAAGAAATTCAAATATTCTTAGATTTCAATACGTTTCCTGTTGTCTTGGTTTCTTGCGAGATTTTGTCAGTATTACAGTTTAATTCAATTATGTAACGAGTGACTGAGTTGGCAATACATAAGTCCTCTACTGGTGGAACAAATTGTTCGTGTTCGTGCCTTGTTGTTGTTGGCAACAGTGTTAGGCCTTAAATGCTTCAGGGTATTTAGGAGTTGAAAACTATTTTTACTTAAATTTCAATAGTGACCTTGACCCAAAAGTATAGATTATGTACGCGACACATTGTCACATTATCGGGAACATTTTTGTGCAGTATACTAAGATGTTATATCAATGCACATAAAAGTTATGGAGCGGAAACAATTTTACTTGACCTTCAATAGTGACCTTGACCTTTGACCGACAACCATGGGTCATGTGCGCGACACATAGTCTAATCATGGGAAACCTTTCTGTGTAGTCATACAAAATCCTTCAATGCATAGAAAAGTTATGGAGTGGAAACAAATTTTACTTGACATTAAATAGTGACCTTGACCTTTAACCGACAAGCATACATCATGTGTTTACACATTGTATCATCAAGGGGAATGTTAGTATGTATCACTAAGATAATCCATTAACGCATATAAAAGTTATGGAGCGGACACAATTTTACTTGACCTTAGATTGTGACCTACAAGTATGTATTATGCATAATCTACATATTGCCCTCTTGAATATTTGCATAGTTTCAGTACGTATTTTAGTAATGACAAGATCCATATTTGCGGACGGACAGACGGACGGAAGGACGGAGGTCTTTCCTATAGTCCCCTCCGGTTTTCCACCGGTAGGGGACTCATAAAAAGGGAACACTTGTGTAAACAAATTTCTAAGTTTTTGATTAAGCCAATTAATTCTACAAGATTTAGTTCATCAGAACTCTGACCTTATTTTTGATTCATCTGTAATTATTGATTAGAAACATAGCCAATAAAATTTGCCAAATATTTGGAAACTAATTATGTCAAAATAGAATGTCTAACATAAGTTTAATTCATAACAGAACTGAAAGGTACACGCATTATCGTTTGGCTTCATGCTGTTTTGAATACAGCTCGACACTTACATTTAACATCGATGAAAGTATTTAACTTACTTGAGAAAACGACAAAAATTATGCTACAGTCCTATGCATGTTTATAGATATACGACAGCTTTGCCTAAACCACAGTTTATGTTAGGACAGGTCTTTGTTACTGAATACTGAAAACAATTAGTTCATTCAGAGAAAAATATATGGGAAAATCCTATATGTTACAAATATAGGCGGATGTATGCCTTGGTATAGAAATGACATTTTGAAGACTCAGTCTGAAATTGAATTTGTGACTGTAACAATCAAAGTTGATGATGAAAAAACAAATATACCAAATTCATTCTGGTGTTATCTGACATTTTAAATCGTTTCTGGTCAATTTAAAGGGAGATAATTACCATTTTTGCTTTCAAAATAGAATACAGGTAAGGTGTTTAATTGTGCGTAAATTCTCATTTCAAGTCGAATCGATTAGACACAGTCTTTATTGACAATGTGTTATGTATATATATATATATATATATATATATATATATTATTAACACGGTGAAAATAATGAAACACTTCGTATTAATGTAATTGTACTTTACTTTAATATTCACTGCTCGCTGCATGATTGATTATTTTGAACATTCGACCTACTGATTAAAAATGTGTATTATGTTTTATTACAGTATGAGCTTTTACCTGAGATCAGATATATTCGTGCTGCGTTTTACATTATGTTTTAATATGTGGAGGAATAATTGGATGGAAATGGGTTCTCTAATGTTGCGAGCGTGAGGCCAACTAAGATTGTACCTCTTTCTCTAAATTTGTGGTAAAAAATTGGTACTGAAATGGAAAAAGTGGAAGTGATAAAAATTAGTTGTGTAACTTGTGTTCTTTGTCTTTTATTGCGGTATTTTTAATGCGGCGGGGGAAACTTTCCCTGAGAAACTGAATTGCCAGTCCCCGTCTTCGCCCCACTTTAAATATGCTCCTATACCTATGACTTGTAGTTATCATCTTCATAAGGCATCATTTAGTCGACATAAAATGAAAAAAAAAACATAAAGATATAATTTCTATAAAATCTAATGATTTCTTTGTCGAACTCAATACTGCAAACAGCTTCAGAAATTTTGATGCAAACATTTCGAAAAGTTACTTAAAGGTTCCTTTTATCTTGACGTATCACATATTAGATTCTCGCCTATTTTTATTAATTTATGTGAAATTAATTGATGACATGCATTATTTATTTAAATGATTCGAATTATTACACTCACGTATCAAACTAGACAGAACTGCTAATATGAGAGTACAATAAGGCAAAGTTTTAACAGTATTCAACTTGATTTCAAATAGTTGACGATTACCTTTGTCTTTGGGGCTATATCCAGGTGCTCCATGATGCGACCAATTATTGTATACGCGTTTATTGTTTGCGTTTTGATGGACAACTCAACATGTGCTCCAGGTGGTTGGAAAGTGATTCCTCTTGGTTCACCCAAAAGTTTGGACTCGATTTATGCAGCCGCACGATACATCGGTGGACATTTCCCTGCACCAGCATTAGCTCAACGATGGTTCGAGGTTTGTCTCCTTTATTCATTTCTTCTTTTTTTGGCGGGGGAGGTGGGGTTGGGGGGGGGGGGGGGCGGCGGGTACTTGTTACAATTCTCATTTGCTTATTGTTAATATATAACATTTTTAGTAACAAAACATATCGAAACTGTACTTGTTGAAATGAAAAGTGAATAAATAAAAAATATGTTTTATCTAACATGCACATAGATCAACAAGCGCGTAAATTTTACGGCGGTATATGTCTGTAGTCTAGAAAGATGGCTTCTTTACGCAACGTGTCTCTTACAACATAATAAATTCTTACCATGACAAAGTTGTCTCTTGAGCAAGTTTAATGTACATCACTAAGAAAGAGTGCCCTAAATGTACAACACTAAGAAAGCGTGTCCTATATATACATGTGACATTTTAGTCTTTTAACTGACTGGGACCAGAGAAGCTATATATTTATTTATTTATTTATTTATATAGGCCGTTCCATGAGGAAACCTGTATTTGTACATGATATAATTATTGCATAATAATTATTTTAAACTACTGGAAAACCATTATTTTTCTTATGTTCATGCAGAAACTCTAGGAACAAATGTAATAACATTTTCGAAGGGAAATCATACTGTAGAATATTTAACAAATAAATGTTAGTTGTGTTGTCATGGCAACGGAAATTCCAAAGTACCCATGCATCATGAAAATATAGAGGTGTGATGATAAATATCCCGTGGTGAAATCAAAATTATACAGTTAAGTTATTTTTCAGTAAAATCATTTTAAACTGTTCCAAAATATTCAAACATATGGTGTTTAGTGGGTGATACGCAAAATCTATTGCACTAATCCCGCCATGCACGGCGACGTCACGTTCTTAACGTTACGTCTCAAAATATCTCCGGTGATTTACTTAAAAGTTATTATAACTATTGAAATAGTAAAGATAATTACTTTAAATTTTCAGATTTGAAAGGTAAAAGATTGTTTTTTATGAATATTTTGCTACATCAATTTTAATTTTTTGTCACTAAAACAGGTTTTCTCATGGAACGGCTCATTTTTTTTATATACTTGATAAGGACCACTCGGCTGATTTCACGCTTAATTATTCAAACTAAAATTAATCGTGTGTAATTGTTGCAAAACATTCGATGATAGATATGTAATTTTGTCATCATTTTATGCAAATTGAATAATCATAAAATGCAAATTTAATAAAGATAAATTGTTGATATATATATTTTTTTCATTTCAGCTCCAGCCTAATTTTGATATATACAAAGTGGATTTTATAGCTGGATTCAGGGATGGCATTGTAAGCAATACCATTATATTTCACTATTTTTACTATTTTACAATTCAGCCCGACAAACAGTATATATATGTTATCGCATTTTGTATTTTGTAAATTGCTCGGAGCAGGATGATCGTGGAAATATTTCATAGTGGCACTCTAATAACAATTTTTTTTTATTGAAAGGTATGATTAAGGTGACAATCGGCATTTTCCGTTCGGTTTCGTATTTCCCGTTTGCGATTTCGGCATTTCTCCGGATGAAATATAATACGTTATCCCACAGAAATTGCCAATAATTACCATCAAATGAAAGTAACAGAATACTATTGCGGCAACAAGTATTGTACTACGACTTTGTTTGAAACATGACATGTCATTTTTTAAGTAAAAAAATTAGTGTTCTGTAAGTAAAGCATGTGTTTATATCTTTGGTATGCATTTTGAATATATGTTTTCTTTAATCTCGTATATGTTACAATATGTCAGACTATGATACTTTCCTGGTCCTTACTTATCGTTTAGAGAGAAAATAAATGGAATCGAAAACATCTCTAAATACACTTGCATCTCTATCGGTTACTAGCTTTGCCATTTTAAACACATCAATAAAATGCTGGCAATAGAAACTTTTTTTAGAATGAAACGTATAATGGTCGCCCGTTATTATAAACGAAAATATATGTCATTCCATGAAAAAAACTGTATTAGTTTCCTGATATAAGTTTTGCATCATAAATAGTTTGAACTCTAAAGATAGCTTTTTCAAATTTTCATATTTGAAAGGTTAAATAAAGTCCCTAATGTTTGTCACTTAATTCTAGTTCAGATTTGTTAACACTAACGCAGTAATGTAACGGACATTATGTATTGAAGAATGAACATGCCTGTAGATAAACATGTAAGAAATAAGTAAAGTGAAAAAGATATTAAAGTATATGATGGTAATATATTAAAGTGTGCCATTCTGTGCTATTGGTATTTTCGGAACAATACTCTCTTGTATTTAAAATCAAAGACCGGGAGCCCGTTTCACGAAATCTACTTAGGACAGAGTTAGAATTTAGGTGAAAGGTTCCACGAATATCGTTTCACGT
This sequence comes from Mercenaria mercenaria, assembly GCF_021730395.1. NCBI lineage: Eukaryota > Metazoa > Mollusca > Bivalvia > Venerida > Veneridae > Mercenaria > Mercenaria mercenaria. Next base: position 42,672,969 of record NC_069378.1, read on the forward strand.
ACATTCATGTTAATTATTCGGCTGTTCCTGAACATGAGTCGAACAAAAATAGGACAATTCTTTTAAAAAGTTAAATTACGGACATGTTTTGACGCAAGTAAAACCTAACGTGAAAGTATTTTGTTTAAGAAATACATACCGAGGACAGAACTTGAAACTTGTAAACTTTTGTGAAACGGGCTCCATGTGTTTACCCTGTTTTATAACACTGTTGTCATAAATGTTTCTTCTGCTGAACAGTCATTCCTCGTTTATCAGACATCTGCTTCATCATTTTAGCACAGAGGTCCCGATTACGATAACTAAATAGTACCTACTATATATTAATCAATTTAACGAAAAACATTTTGTCACAGTTTGACCCATATATTTACATATATCTGTCCAAAATAACTCATAGGTTGATCTGTATTTTTAGTTACCTACCTATTCTATTTTCTCGTTTCAGACACGTAAATGTCAAACTGATGTTCTCTGGACCTTCGAACCATTGAAGAAAACCACGTTCAATATAAGATGTAACCCTCCTTGGAGTAGCAAACTCTTGCCATAGGTTTTATGTAACGAGGATAATAAATAAAAATAGTGCCCGAATTGTTTCGTTTGGTTTTACTTCGTCTTAGGTGTATATGTACTATGATCAGTGATGTTTTAGCAAATACACTGGGTTTATAGTTTACTGTATATGACGCACAAGGGTCTCAACTGGCAAAGAACTAGGCTATATCATTCTTTAAATATGAACTCTCGCTGTATGACTCATTATTATGAACAGTCAACCTACTAATTCAAAGTTTGTTACATGTTTTATTACCCTATCAGTATTTATGATGTCTGATATTTCCGTGTACTTTACATTATAACCTTGATAACATGACAGGTAAAGCAGCATTTTGTTGGAAATAGTTTTAAGCGTGAGATCATTCTACGTTTTTACCTCTTGTCTAAACGTTTCGTCGAAAATAATACCCAAAAAGAAAATTTGATCCGAAAAACACAAGTGTCTCATGTTTTATTAAATCTTGTCTGGCCTTTTAAACGCGACACAACCATATATTTATTTGTTCGCCCTCACATTAAAAATTTTGTATAAAAGATATAGAATACTGACAACTTGTTATTTCATAACTTTTGACTCTTCCTAAATTAGATTTTTACAAAATTAAATGAAGACGTTTCTTTGTGCAAACGGATTTTAATAATATTTGTTCAAAATGATAACGAATAAATCAGTCCGTTCAAAATCATGTCAATTAACAAGATATTTCCAAAGAGGCTGCAATTGTTTATAGTCTCCTGGTTACATTTTGCTTGATATTATTTGGAAAATATTTTCAACTGAAAGTTAAAACGTATGCTCAAAGCAGTGCAAGCACTTATTTTTCATTATTATTTCTTGAAGCAAGCAAACTGTTAATATAGAATTATAACGTGTTATCTCGACAGCGTATCTATGTTTCCATTACCTCATTGCAAACATTTAGAATATTTCTATCCAGTGTGACAATCTCTGTATGAAGTTTTTTTCGGAATGATCAAGTAAAAGAAATTCAGGCGAAATTACAAATCTATACACACATGCAGGCAAGTATTGAATTTTTTGTTACAGTAAAGTATGAGCCACAAAATGATATTTTGACCTGAACGTTTTAATTTGACCTCTTTTTCTCTGTGAAATTACATATACTTTTGGAAGAATCTGTTTACTTATCAAACCATCCCTTTTGCATAAAACAATATTAGTATCGTCAGATGCTCAAATATTTGCGACATTTGCATCTTAGACCTAGAAAGTGTTTTGTAACGCTTGTTTCAATGGCATATGTAGCAGTCAAGTATAACTTACAGTAAATAAGCAAATTAATTCTCTAAGAATATGTTCTATGGAACTCTAACATTATTATGGATTCATGTATTATTGATTTGGAACTCCCAAGTTGGAAAGGAAGTTAGGCTGTATTGTTGTAGTAGAAGATTTGTCAGATATGAATAACGATATAAATTATGCCGACCTAAGCAGAATTTGCCTCTAGGATGTTTCCAATGTCTACGACAAATCACCAGTATAACATGATATGAGCCGTGCCATGGGAAAACCAACATAATGGCTTTGCGACCAGCATGGATCCAGACCAGCCTTCGCATCCGCGCAGTCTGGTCAGAATCTATGCTGTTCGCTAACGGTTTCTCTAATTGCAGTAGGCTTTAAACGCGAACAGCATGGATCCTGACCAGACTGTGCGGATGCGCAGGCTGGTCTGGATCCATGCTGGTCGCACACCCACTATGTTGGTTTTCTCATGGCACGGCTCATATCATTATAATACTGAAAATAACAGTTAACCTTTGTATTTTAACGTGCATTCAACATTTCCTATAATAATACTTTAATATTCATTTATGGACATTTTATCTTAAAGAAAATCATAATGGTTTTAATAGTAATTAACATAAAAACACATCTAATAATCACGACTTCATGTCGTATAGACTGGAAATCCCAGATAAGACAGTTTATATTTTGTAGTTAGTATCTATAAATATTCTAGTCATGTTTTTAATTTATAGATAGATTTATCATTTTAATATTGTAGTGATTATCTAAAATCTGTGATACATGAAAAAGTCCATGTCTAGCATTTAATAGTGCACCATACATTTTTTTGCCAATTGCTGTGGTATTTTTTAAAATTGTCTTCCTATGTCAAACTGTTTCGTATTTAAAGGACCACAATAGAAATAAGAGATTCCATGTCTCTTTTTTGTGTCATCCTTTGTATATAATGTAGTTGACATGGATCATTATCAAAATCATGTTTGTTTCTGTTTTCACGGATAATGTATGGTGATGCCATGTTTTATACATTTTATGCAGAAATAAATCTATCTATCTATAGAAACAAGACATGCCGATCTAATTAAGAAATTGTCTCTTTGTCTCTTTGTATATATCCAAAGACTATCCCCTATCTCAGATATAACAAGGATTATGATTCCGTATAGTATGTCCCGATTATGCTGGGTAACACGATATGATTATCACATGAAATGATAATTAAAATTATGATGGAATGAGTTATTTCAATGTCTTCTGACTATCACCTGTCAAATAATTATGCTTCCGTATAGTATGACCTGAGTATGATGGGTAACAAGATAGAATTATGATTTCATATAACATGAAATGATAATTACACTACTATTATGATGGAATGAGTTATTTCAATGTCTTCTATCACATATTATGATTCCGTATAATATTACCTGATTATGATTTCGGGTAACATGATATAATTACGATTTCATATAATTAGAAATGATAATTACACCACAATTATGATGGAACGAGTCATTTCAATGTCTTCTGTATTTGCTGTTGAGAATATCAATTTTTTGTGTGATAGATTTAACAATGCTTGATATTTGAATATTCTCTCCATTGTCGAAAAATAATGCAAGTGTTGGAAATAGCTCTAAAACATCCTTGAAAAGAAAAGCCAATTATCCTCACAAAATCAGCGTTTAAATGACAAATTAAAAGTATCATTAAGACATGTTACATATAGAACATCTCATATACAACAAACGTCTGTTCAGGTTTAAGTGATTGTGTTATAGACCCTTTGTCCACTCATCTATTTGTAGCAATTCAACAGTGAATTAAGGTATTGGACCTTTAATGACAAATGGCAATTTCTATTCATTTTCTACGTATTATCCATAAACGATTTTGGCATTCTTCAGTTCTTATAAAGAGCAATTTCTGTAATGGTCGAAAGATGCCGAAATATCATTCGGAGGACACTTAATTGCACGGAAATTGCCGATTGTCTTTATGGGTCCATTACCTCAAGGGACCATTATGTTTGTTTTCCATGAAACTAATCTTTTCTAGTCGCTTTCGATATTTTAAATATGTATTCCGTTGATTCGAAAGTTTCTAGAGGCGATAAGATATTTCATTAGGTCACTCTACAACTGATTTTGTGTCTCAAAAATAGAAGTTCATACCCTTACACGGCAACTAATATTGAAGTAATGAAAAATCACAACACAACATACTACAACACTGCCGACATACCTTTCTCTTACAGCACTGGAATGGAATATGAAGAATTTTCATAAATCCTTTCACACTTTCCGTAACAGAAGAAATACCATAATTTCCTGTTTTAAATATCACAGAATTATTTCCATTATTTTCACATTCATTCTCACTCAACACTGGCCAGTCTGGGTTTTCAGATGGCCCTGGAAAAGAACTTGACATTGGCTGACTGGTAACAGCACGTCTACTTCCACCAGGTAACGTATTGTAGTTTACGTTACGATTCATTTTACTGCCCCCTGAAACATGTACAACACTGCGGCGCTGATGCGCCAAAACTACTGAGTCCTTTGGTATATATTTCCCACGGTAGTTCACTCCTGGCAATTGCCTTTTACGTAGCACTACGTCACTCTTACGTCTAAAGTCGTCACGTTTCTGATCTTTTGTAAGGTCACTATCTCTGTGAAGGTTGGAAGACGCTTCACTTTTTCTCCGGAGCTCTGCACTTTTAATACTATACTGATTTTGTGTCTTCGATAATTTCCGGCAGTCCTCAACAGACATTCCTTGTTTATTCTGCAATCGTGCTGGCTTCTTTGGAGCATTATCTATTTCTTGATTCAATGCACTATCACTACAAGAAACGCCAACATTTATCAAGTTTGTTGAACCGTCAAGACCAACCACTGTTGAATATTCCGGCGGTACGCCTTGAAAAGAATGCTTTCTACCAACAGATTGCGAGTACATTTTCAAACAGCCAGATCGAGTTTTGCACGTAAAGATAAATTATCCAAAATATTTAAAAAAACACTTATCTTTTATTATTATCAGATTCTGTTGGATTTTGTTGCAAATCTTGCCATACTTTCTGCGCTGTTCTCCTTTACTTTAATAGTAAATCTCTTATCCGTGTTTTAAGCAAATATAATCGCTATCACTTTCAGCACAATTTTGTTCACCACTGTTTAGTGACCTGGGTGAATGTATTTGTTTTGTATATGAACTCGCAAGTACATCATCTGAAAAAAAGACAACAACATACAAATAGATGCTAATCAAGGGATATTCAGTTTCTTCTGTCGATGAACCATTAACATAATTTTCTCCTTAGATTTTTGTCGGACTGTTAATCACTTAATGTTGTATCTATTATATATTTGGAATTATTATATGTTTCTGTTTAGGACAAACTGTTTATACACAGGGGGCGAAAGAAGTTGTATTCTGTAGAATTTGGCACGGTCCTTTAGCTTTAAAACAAAATAGCCAAGCAACCAAATCATTTGCTATACATTACCTATTTTGCTTAGGTGACTGATCATACATATTCTAGTGACTATGATGGCTGATGTCTGACATTACATTCTGGTATGTTGGCGCTTTGGAGGAACACGAAAACGCCAACACGTTAAAATGACAAACTACCGCGCCAAAACGACATAAGCCGTATTTGTCATATCGGCACGCTTATTTGTCGTTTTGGCGTGTTGGTGCGTTTTAATGCCAGAACACCAAATAGGTCGCTGAACGACAAATACCATATATTTGTCGTACTGGTGCGCAAATATATTTCTGGCATGTTGGTAAATTTTATTAAATGACAACAGTGTACGCGTTTTATTAATCTATACTGTGTTATATAAATCTACCCTGACTTTGTATTAATTTACTCTACATGTGTTAACCAAGGCTTCGTTTGTATAAATCTACTTCGCGGCTGTATCAAATTACACTGCGTTTGTATTAATTTACGCTGCATTTGTATTAACCAAGGCTGAGTTTGTATTAATCTACTCCGTGTTTGTTTGTATCTACACTGTGTTGAATGAATCTATTCTGCGTTTGTAAAAATCTACTCTTCGTTTGTATAAATTAAGGTTACGTTTTTATTAATCTACGCCGTGTCTGTATTAAAGAAGACTGTGTTTGTTTTAACCAAGGCTGCGTTTGCATTAATCTACTCTACGTTTGTATTAATCTACAGTGCGAATATATTAATTTGCATTGTTTTTGTATTGATCTACAATGTAATTGTATACTAACTTTGTTTTTGGTTTTACTTAAAACTTAAGGTAGGAATGGCCCAAATTTTTTTCCGTTTAGTCCTGAAAAAAATTACATCATAATTTAGGTAAACTATAGCAAATATTAGATTTCTAACATTTCGCAAATTATATTGAGTTTTTCATAAATCTTCACAAACATACCCCATGACGGTCATCAATATCGTGCAACATTCGTTTTCGTATGTTCGAGCTTTTTCACTTTTCTCTATTCAATAAATTGTGAATGCAATACACAAGCAAATATGTGCTTTACGATTTCATAATCTAACTAAGTAAGTTCAGTAAATTAGATTGATTAATGGGTCAAACGTTAATTGGTGTAACGAAAAATACGCTATCAATTTTCGCGTTAAACATTAGTTTTAATGAATTTGTTTACATCACGCGGCGATGTAATATTCAAACGAAACTATGATGTTATTTAATATCTATACACTAAGCAGATAGAAATACTAGGGTTGAAAACTACGTTTGAGTATTTAATTTTCACATTATTTTTACTCATGTAGATACTATTTAGAATCAAAATGTTTTACACAGTCATAAAACGTGTTTTTAACAGAGAATGTAATTAAATAATTGATTCATATAACGGACAAAAAATCAATGTGAAAGATGGAACCAGAGCTGCAAAGAAAAGTGTTAGAAAACAGATTTTTTACACGCCATGGAATAATTTATATATCATACGGACAGGTTCAAAAGCAGTAATTGAGATATAAATTTCTTGGTGGAACATTCTTTGCAAAATGTACATGAACGAATTTGTACTAGGTATCATCGTAAAAACATTTTGCCTCTGTAAATATGGTTAGTTTAGTTCGATGTGAATCGTATAATAATTTTCATCAGGACATTCCAAAAAGTGATTTTACTATATCTTTTAATGCCGTAAATTGAACCTACTTGAGGTTTTCTCCTTTTCGTAACATAAAGTTTTTTCTTGCATGCGTTGATTAAAGGTTTCCAAAAATGATTCTTGCATCACTTGAGTAGGTTCAATTTATATTCAAAATGACAGTTTATAGAAAAATTATCTGTCTCGCAAACATAATTTCCAACCAACTGAAGATATTCCTTTCAGAATTAATGTTCTTGCTACTGAGTAGTATCTGCAAAGTGTTTACATCCTGTCAAAATTAAGTCTGAAGTCTGATTGTCTGTTTTATTTTACTCTTCTATTCCGTGGGAGTTACAATCCGAAAATCGCCCAAGTCAACACTTTATAGCGAGCAAAACTTGCAAGTTATTTCGCGAATTAATTAGTTGAGTCTATCACCTCGGTGAGCGAATTATATATTATCTTGTGCCAAATTCGGTCTTACTACAATGTGAAAACAAAATGATACCTTTGCCATATTGGGATAAAATAGATCTTTGCTAAAACCTCTCTAAACTGCCATGAAATGTAATGTCGGGGTGTATTTTGTTCTAATATTAGTCGAAAAATTTTTTCTCAAGATTCACCATAAAATTAAAAGTTGAAATATACTTTCTCTATAGATATATGAAGATGATTAAAATTACATATTTTCGTCGCTGATTTAACCAATCGGTAGTGTGATTAACAGTCAGCCCTGCGTCGATAGAATATTTTGTTAAATTCAGGTAAATTGCTCCATTTCCATATATTACAGAAAGTACTTAAATGACAAACGTTTTAATGTTACAATTTTCAGACTATTTTGCTGAAGCAACGGACGCCAAACAAGTGCTTTTTTCATAGACAACAGTTAGCATTTGCATGAGACTGTCTTGATACGTAAATCATATTCTCATTAACCTATTGAAAATTGCATTTTGAAAACCAAGAAACTAGAAATTCAAAAATGGATAGTAAATTAGTTGTGTATAGATCATAAAGTATTTGTCATAATGTTCGTACTGTTGCAAATTAATTTCCGTTCCGGCACTATTGCTAACACTATTTTGTAGTGTAACCATAATAATGCTGTAAATATGTCGGTGACCTCCATTAACCATCAATCTCGGGTTGTAGGTTGTGTCTCTGTTGATATCTTGTTTTCCAAAATTTTTACAGAATTTAATTACTAATTTTAGTTGTATTCAAATTTGATTGTTTATTAATGAAAAGAAATAAAATTTGTATTAAGCACTTATGTAGACATGTGTATAAAGTTACTTGATAAACAATTTACTCCCGAAAAAATTCATATTCAATGTGCGATAACAAATTTTAAAATGTGTAAATATTTCCAGAAAGAACCATGTAAAGATACATGTTGCAATAAACGATTAGCTTACATGAATTGTATTAGAATATAAAAACATGTTTATTTTGAACCCGCGTTAAGTCGTCAAGTTAACGGTTATTATAAAGATTATTAGTTCCCAAATGATTTATTCAGAATACATACTTTGCGTTAAATAACGAACCGTATCCGAGATTAATGTGCCAGCAATTATTACGGAAAATAACTTAAAGTATATTCATTTTAGCTCGAATACTAAGTATAAAGGAGAAGGTACTCTTACTCGCCGGCGCGCGTCCTGGACTCGGATCTGTCTCACGCTTTGGTTATTTGATGGTCCTTTCTGTATTATAAACAACAAATCAGAATAACTGAATATTATTCAAAAGTTGAAACATTTATTTTACACTTAAATCATTACCATGGCTATCTGGCCATTATTTCATGATTATCCCCCTTTAACTTTGATTTTCAGGTTTAAAGTTTGGTGCACATTTCCACTCACTGAATGGTATTTGATTCAAACTTATAAATAGTTTTCAGCATCATCACCCACATCATATGACACAAGATGCATAACTCTGGCACAATTTTGCATGAATTATTCCCCTTTTTACTTCGAATTTTAGGTTAAAATTTTATGCACTTTCACTCTGTCTCTGTTATTACTGAATGGATCTGATTCAAACTTAAACAATTGTTCAACATCATTACCCTTATCATATGACACAAGGAGCATAACTCTGGGACCAATTTTTCATGAATTATTTCCCCTTTTTACTTAGAATTTTAGGTTAAAGTTTTGATGCACTTTCACTCTGTCTCTGTTATTACTGAATGGATTTGATTCAAACTTAAAATAGTTGTTCAACATCATCATCCACACCATATGATGCAAGATGCATAACTCTGGCACCAATTTTTCATTAATTATTCCCCCCCTTTTTACTTAGAATTTTAGGTTAAAGTTTTGATGCACCTCCACTCTGTCTCTGTTATTACTGAATGGATTTGATTCAAACTTAAAATAGTTTTTCAACATCATCACCCACACTGTATGACACAAGCTGCATAACTCTGGCACCAATATTTAATGAATTATGCCCCTTTTTGCTTAGGATATACTTATATTGTGTTTTGATACATATTATCTTTACCTCTCTTATTACTTTAAGTTGATATTTTTGACACAGACTCAGGCTGTTGTGCAATATCTTCAGCCACAATTGGAGTCATTAAACACTCCAGTGACAGCTCTAGTTTCCTCAGATGTACCCAGTTTCACTATCCAGCATCGAAATAGTCGAGCGTGCTGTCTCCTGTGACAGCTCTTGTTTTCAGAGTTGTTTTCTTTTCTTCTGCAGTTCAGATCGAATATATCGTGAACATTTCTTATATTAAATACATCTCGTTTTTAACACGAACGTAAGTTGTGCAAGTTGAAAACGCATTCTTTTTAACTCTAACGTCATATAGCCTAAAACCATGTGGGGGTGGGGGTAAAGTTATATTATATTGCGAAAAATAGAAGTCGGTGACCCCTAAGTATTTATGTGTCTGTTAGACGACCACATACTGTGAAACAACATACCAAAGTTATACACTTTTTTATCGAGCCGATTTTTTGTAAACTGGATTTTAAGGCATAATTTATAGCAAAACTTGATGTGAGTTTTTCCGTTCTGACGTCACAATATCGTCTTTGACGTTTTAAGCATCAATCTTATTTCGCTGAATTTTGTACCATTGAGTAGCATTTTATGTACGCAAAGTGATAATTAGTTTGTATTTTTCATTATTATGACATTCAGAGCGCAGGAAAGGAAAAATGCCGAGAGCATTCGAAACTGGGCGTTGCACGAAAAGTGACGTCAGGGGCCATGTTTGTGACACAATAGCAAAAAACTCGAACAATATGGCGACAAAGTAAAACCGGAACCTAATCGCATATATCCTGAATTTTGTACAGTATAAATTTCAGGACGAAATTCGGAAAAAAAATTTGGGGCGCATTCCACCTTAAAATATACTGAAGAAAGTTTAGGAGGGCAAACCGGGTAGAATGTTTGTTCTTTAGTCAGACTGAAAAAGGAAGAATTGACAGTCATGAAGTTTAAAAGAAAGTAAGAAACGTATAGAAATATTAAGATTTCTATGACAAATTCGAAAAGCTTATACATTGAAGATTTTCATAAAATCTCTAACAAATGCAATTACCGTCCATGAACAGGCTCAATCAAACCGAACCTGCAACATTTTCGTTTTTGTTGTGTTGAGCGAGCTGTGGAGTTTCCACTTTTTCTATTTACAAATAAATTGTTAGAATTGTTCTATGTACGACCAAGCAAACTATGGTGCTTTTACGTAATTTCATAATCTAAACTTAAGTAGTTTCGAAAGTAAGATTTTTATGAATGATTATTGGGTAAATAGTTTTAAATTCGGTTGTACCGAAAAATACGGCGTTCAATTTATCGACGTTTAAACATTAAAGTGTTTAATGGTGTGTTGATTTTGTTTACATCAAACGGGCGGTCTGGATGTTTTAATATTCGAAACGAACCATGATGTTATTATGAATAAACCTATACACTGAAAAGCTGAGTAGAATACTGTTTGAAAAAACTTGAAGCGTTTGAGTATGCGTTAAATTTTTCATCATCTGATTTTTATTCTGTGAGATACCCTATTTTAAAATCAAAAATGATTACACAGTCATGAAAACGTTTTAAAGAGAATGGTAATTATAATAATATACCTTACTATAAATGACAGCAAAAAAAGTAACAAAATTGTACAAGAGTGAACCGAGCCTAGCACAAAGACATGAAGTGTGAACAAATTTGTTTTACAGCGCCATGGAATAAGTGTTATATATCATACGGGACAAGGTAACAGGTATGACATAAATGCATACTTCGAATAAAATATTTCTATGCGTGGAACATTTCCTGTTGCAAAATTGCAGACATATTTGCCTCCTAGGTATAATAAACATTACGATTTATCCCTACTGTAAATAATGCATTGGTTTAGTTCGTGTAGATATCGTATAAGAGACTGTTATGCATAGCGAAGGTTCCAAAAGTGATATCGTATATATCTATTTAATGGCAGTATTATTGGAAATCTACTGATTGGTTCTCCTTATTCGTAACAAAGTTTTTTTCTTTCGTACATTGCGGGTTTGATTTGAAAGTTCCAGATATGAGTCATGTGTCATTCTAAATGCCTTTGAAGTAGGAATTCGAACTATTTTGATTTTTCAAAATGTCAGTTTTATAGCAAAAAATGTATTTTTCGCAAACCATAATTTCCAAAACCAACTGAAACATTACACAAATGTTTTACACAGAATTATCATTTTTTATGCTACCTAAGAATCTTCAAAGTTGTTTCACAATCCATTCAAAACTTAAGTGAAAAAAGATGTTTTTTTAAATTATGATGACTGTCAAAAATCCTGAAATTTACAATGGAAAAATACCCCAATCAAAACTGTTATTAAGCGATAAAGTCAAAACTTGGCATGTTATTCTGCAAATTTAAATTAAAATTGATACTATCACCCAGTGAGTTTTTCAGAATTATATATAATATATAATCGTTGGTGTTACTTTAAGTTTAAAGAGAAATCCGGACAAAATCCTCGTTACTGACAATGTAGATAAAACAGTAGAATGATATTACTGCTGTGTGCCATATTGTGACAAAAAGCTATGATTAGGTGCAGAAAATAAAACACTCTTCTAGAACTGCCATAAAATGTTAACGCGGGGTGTGTATATTTTTGTTTTATATATATGTCGTTATGTCCGTGCCAAAAATATCTAAAGATAGGCCACATAACAATAAAAGTTGAAGTACTCCTTTCCTCTATACATGTCTGAAGATGTAATTAAAATCATCCACATGCGAGTAATTTCATCGCTTTATTTAACCCAATCCGGTACTGTTTTGTGATTTACACAGTCGAGAAAAAAATCAGGAGCTGTCAGATAAAATAAGGCGGTTAGTTTGTTAAATTCCCCCCATAGGTAAAATTCTCCATTTCCCAATGTATATTAAGACAGAAAAGTCTTAACATGCAATATGTCGTTTTTGCGTAATTGATTAAACAAAATATCAAGCACCATCATGTTTTGTGCTGAATTGTGCAACGTATCGCTTTCAAACAGAGAAATTTGCTTTTCATCGGCAGACAAACAGGGACTTTAAGATATGATAGATTGTCATTTGATACGGTAATATCAATATGTCATCATTTATAGTGGCCCGGACAAAAGTAACCTTCTAGGAAATGTGCAATTCTTTGCAAAACCAAGAAAACAGAAATGTCCAAAAATGCCACTACAAATTTCAGGTTGTTGTATAGATCATATCATAACGTTTTGTATAAAGTGTTGGAACTACTGCTTGGCAAATTCCAAATTTCTTCGCAAATTTTGCAAACACAATTTTGTAAGTTTTATATCCATAAAATTGTCAAAATTGTCATTACCTCTCATAAACACACTCAATCAAACCGAGTCTGCTATTATTTTTCTTGGTTGCATTCTTTGATTCCAAAGGATCTTTTTACAGATTTTATCATTTACTAAATTGTTAGTTATTATATGAAAATGATTTGTTTATAATGACAAAAAATAAGATTTTGCTATTGAAGCACTTATCTAAGACACCTGAATATTTACTTGATAATCGGTTTTATGCCATCTGTTAAAATATATCATCATTCAATGTGCGATAAGAATCATTTTCTTAAAGTAATGTGATAAAAAGCCTGCAGTCTTCCTTACATGAAAGAATTCTGCATCTTATTGTTATAAGTGTTGCAAATAAAATGATTTTATTGCTATACAGTGAAATGTTTTAAAATGTAAAAACAGTTTTTTTGACCTTCATTGCTTCGTCAATGTTATCTTTGCCATTATTAAAGAAATAATAAGTTCCCAAACGTGGTTTATCTCAGAATAACCCGAGTTTTGAGTTCTTATGCGTATGAATATATCACGAAGGCCGTAGGCCTGAGTGATATATTGTTTCGCATAAGAACGAAAAACTCGGGTTATTCTACGATAAATCACACTTGGGAACTTATTATTTCAATTCTAACACGACATACTAGTATCAAAAGTGTTAGAAAAAATGGTAACTACTTATTACGACCGTGCTACGCACCTGGATCGGATGACATGTCTCTACATGTATATAGGTTATTTGCTGGTCGTGTTAGAATAATAAACAACCAAATCAGCAGAAGAACCTAGTAAATTAACTTATTGCAAGGTTGTATAAGCACTTTATTTTAGCAGCTTAAATATATTTTACCATTTTTGTATCTGTTCTTGATTTATATTTAGATCTTTAAGCAATTTTCTGATAATAATATTGTGAAACCTTTTCCGAGAAAGAGATATATTTAAACTTCGTAATTGGGTAACATGTAGCCAGCTACAAATAATTGTTGTTTTTTTTAATATTGACCATTAAATACGTCTCCATATTTGATGTTTTATAATTCTAATGAAACACGTTACGTAAAAATAATCATAAGTTTCACGAAAAACTGCACAATCCAGTCGTGCACGACGTCCCTTAGGTAATACGATGTCTATGTAATTATGCATGAGTGAACAAGAGATATTTCCATTTGTTTTGTCGTGGTAAATATTTTGACCTGATATTTTTGCCATTATCGATGGATAACGAGTTATGTTTATCTTATTACAACATTGACCTGGACTATGTTGTCTCAGAGTTATTGGATATGTATAATGAAATAACTTTTCCCGTCTACTATAGATTTTGTACCAATGCACTTACTTTGTCCGTGAGAACTACGGTGACACTTTTAACTAGATAAAAAAATAAAAAGCTAATGTAAAGGAAAGGTTTCATGGCTAGAGTTTACAATTGATCTTCCGCCTAAATTACTATCTTCATAAATTGCACCATTTTACTGACTTTTACAAATACATACTTCTGCTAAATTTACCAGTATTGGGTTCAATAAGAGTAATACCCATGAGAAGTATGTCAATAAACCAAATAATTATCCTCGTAAAAAACAACACTTTCGAGGAAATATGTGACAGACTAATTGTAATAACGTTCTGGTTTCATAATAAACATAACACATTTACTTGTGCATTAGTAAAACATAAAATGTATTACAAAAGGCAATAATTTTATTTTTGGACGTAGACAAATGAATGTTATTTAATATAAACTTTGCAAATGACGATAAGGACTTGACGGATAAAAGAAAATCGCTTCTGTCGGTGCAGGGGGAGTGTGTGTGTGTGTGTGTGGGGGGGGGGGGGGCATGAGAGATTTGCACTTTTCACTACCCGTCATGAAAACAGACTCGACCAAACCGAGCTTAGTATTATTTTGTTGTTAAAATATTATTCAGGTATAATAAACAACAACAAAATATAGTAATTACAATATATATGATAATTATGTTATTATTGCACAGTTTGGCTAAGCCAAGCGCAGGACGTTCCCTGTTGCAAAACGCAGACATATTAACGATATGTCCCTGACGTAAATAACGCAAGTGTTTATTTCCTGGAAGTATCATATAGGCGATTGTTATGCCTAGCGAAGGTCCCAAAAGTACTATCGTATATACCCATTTAATGGCAGTATTGTGTTATTGGAAATCAAGCTTGTTATTGGCGCTGTGTATAATATTGTGACCGATATATCGAAATTAAGTGCTGGAAATGAAACCATTTTCATGTTGCCGCCTTTAATTTCGGACAGAACATTGTGTGCCATTAGTCTGACATCATGGCCATAAAAGCATGATTGCATCGCACTTTTCTACACTAGATTGAAAACCAGGCAGAGAGTATTTCACATTTATGTCAGATCAGTTTAGATGAATCATTATCTGAGGGAGTAAGTATAGATCTAGATCCATCAAATGTGCTTCGCCTTGTATTGTGTCAATGTATTGCAGAATGCGTGTAATTCAGTTGTAGTCCAGCGCCACTGAGAACATTAATATGGAGACTAAGTATAAGAGATATCGTATATCTGAGGTTATTTGTTATATTTTTTTTCCAAACAAGAAGTTGTTCCCAAAGCGTCAAATTAGACCAATGATTTATGTTAGTTTGTGGCAAGAATTGTATATAATATCGTATTTTACTCTCAATAGAAACGTTAAAGTATTAGCTTTGATCGCGGAGAAGGTAATTATTTGACTGAAAAAAAGTTTGAAATTGTAACTTGTGTCATTTTTTTTTCAGAAGTGAAATTGAGACAACATCAAGAGAATTGATCAGGTTTGTTATTTTTTCCGTAACCGGAAGTTCCGCCCTTTTTGTATTTTACAAATATCGCAATATATATCTAGAGAGGAAAACGCGTTACTAAGCAATATGACATTTTTTACATACTTATGTGATTTGCGCTTAACTGTACAAAGTATTATTGTGGCAGACAAGTATGCACATTAAGATATGATACATTAGAATTGGATAACTAATTATATTAATATGACATTATATGTACCGACCCAGACAATATTAATGTTCTTCGAAGATAACAATGCGTTTCGAAATCAAGGCAACAGAAAATCATCAAATGCTACATAGGCCAATGTAAATTTAGTATTTTGGACCTAGAGAGCTTTGTGTCTAAACAATCAAGTCAACATAACTGTTCGGAAACATCATATTGCTGGCATTACCATTTGCCTCAGGTCTTTACTGTTTAGTTTGTTTCCGTAACCAATATCAGACTTATAAATGTCCTCTAAGCAGTATCAGTCCATACAATGAATAATGCAAGGATTTCCTTATAGATTTTACATCATACAAATACTATATAATATATCGTTATGTGCTGAATGTCCCAAAGGGATTATTGTTTATATCTATTTATTAGTAGTGTTGCAAATGAGCCTGCTTTATTGTTATGTATCACATAATAAACAATACACCAGGTTAAGTGTTGCAAAACGATTTCATTATATTTGCAACATTAGTTTGCATTAATTGGTTTCCGCCTTTGGTTTCCGCCTAAGCCGATGCTATGGGGCGTGAGACGTATTTTACATTACATACCAGATATAGTCGTTGGCACAAGTAATGCCATAGTGACTTTAAATCACAGGTTCCTGATAGGCTTATATACTTCTTGAATAATACACTGATTAAAGTTGGACAGAGGCACGTTTCAAAAAAAAATTGCTTGCTATACCATCAAGCACAAAACTTCTTCATGGTCGTAAAAGCATAATTGCATCGTTCTTTTTTTTACCAAATTGGAAACCAAGCAGAGAATAAACCACTCTAAACTGAATTGCTGTCTTCACATTTAACTGTAACTGTGCATTAATAAAACATAAAATGTATGATAAAATTATGACGTAGATAAATGAATGTAACTGAATATATAAACATTGGTAATGAAGATACGAACTTGACGCATAATAGGATATCGCTTCAGTCGCGTCGATGCTAGAGGACGTGAGAGGTGTCAGTACACTTTTTACTACCCGTCATGAAAAGACTCAACCAAACCGCATCTAGTAGTTTGCCTGTTGCTGAAATATTATTTAGATATAAGAAATAAACAGTACAAAAATGTAATAAGTACAATGTATGAGATAATTGTGTTATAACTGCACGGTTTGGCTTAGCTAAGCGCAGACATGTTTGCCTCTAAGGTATAAACTACTTAACGATATTTTCCTACAGTAAATAACGCATGTGTTTTTTTCCAGGAAGTATCCTATAGATGTGTTTTGCCTAGCAAATGTCCCAAAAATAATATTGTATATATCCATCTAATGGCAGTATTGTGTAATATGAAATCTAGCTTGTTATTGGCTCTTTGTATCACATTCTATATCGAAATTAAATGTTGCAAATGAAACCATTTTCATGATGACGCCTTATATTTTCAGACAGAACATTGTTTGGCATTCGCCGTAAAATCATGATTGCATCGTACTTTTCTATATGAGGTTGGAAACCAAGCAGAGAGTATACCACTTTTATGTCAGTTCAGTTTAGATAAATCATTAACTGAGGAACTAAGTATAGATCTAGGTCCTTCAAACGTGCTTCGCACTGCATTGTGTCAATGTATTGCAAAATGTGTGTAATTCAGTTGATGCATTCCAAGATTGCTTGGCATCGTATAATCTTAGACAGTCACAGAATGATTACTATGTTAACTGCCTGTCACACTTATTTGCCATTTTCAGAAATGAGTTAGGTTTCATACAAATATATGTATTTATCAGGACAGAGTTATAATTTTGATTAAGATATTGAAGGGAGGGAGATTCAACGTCTCACTTACATTGATTAAAAATAATTTCTTGTTTAACGTGAGTAGTCTACGACAGTCCCCACCCGGAATGGATGGAACAATTTATTTCCAGCTGAACACACGGCTGGTATCATATTTACCTCCCAAACATCCAGTCTAGGCTGATTCTGTAGGAAAACGTATCAATTTAAGTAAATCACACAGCACTTGACAATCGTCGGGATATCAGCCGCTACCTGGAAGCTTACTCGGACCGCAGGCGTTGTAGTCCAACCTGCTAACTACTGCGCCACTGACTCATTTCATCAGAGAACATTAATATGAAGACTAAGTCTAAGAGATATCATATATCTGAGGTTGTCTGTTATTTTCTTTCCAAACAAGAAGTTGTTCCCTAAGCGCCAAAGTAGACCAATGTTTTATGTAATTAGTAGTTTGTGGCAAGAATGGTATTCAATATCGTATTTTACTCTCAATAAGCTTGGATCGCGGACAAGGTAATGTTTTCCATAAGTTAAATATTTAAAAATGATCCTTTGAAAGCAGATAACTTAACCACGTAAGATAATAGCACTTTCACTTAAACTGAATTTAGAGTTAATGAAATAAACAATATAAAACCAGTTTTAGTGGAATTCTGCTGTACGTCAAATTGAATTGACAGTACATCCAATAGGTCCAGGACATATAACAATATATCATATGATGCAAAAGATTTGTTAGAATATTAATTAACAAGCCTATTAACAAATAAATGAGTCTGCTAATCTACTTTTGTATTGTAAATGGATTTGCCAGCCCACGCCGTCATGCAAATAATTGATATGCTTTTCAGTGCCAAGATAAATATCTTAATTTTCACATGGTTGCAATTTTTATCGCAATATAAAATGCAATCTGGTACTGTGGGCGGTATAGTCAATCGAGACAACATCAAGAGAATTTATCAGGTTTGTTATTTTTCTCCGTACCTGAAAGTTCCGCCTGTTTTGTATATCGCAATGATCGCAAAGTATATTCAGACAGGAAAAATGCCTTACTAAGCAATATGAACTTTGTTTACTATTGTGATTTGCGCTTATCTGACAAAGTAATATTGTGGCAGACAAGTATGCACATTAAGATATGATACATTGGAATTTGATAGAGTAATTATATTAATATGACACTATATGTAACGACCCAGACAGGATTAATGTTCTTCGATAATTTCAAAGCTTTGCGATATCAAGACAACAGAAATTCATCAAATTCTACATAAGCCCGTGTAAATGTAGTATTTTGGACCTAAAGGGCGATTTTTCTAAACAATCTAGTCAGCATAACTGTTCCGAAACATCATATTGCTGGAATTACCATTTACCCCAAGTCTTTGCCGTTTATTATGTTTTCGTTACCAATATAAGACACACTGAGGTCCCCTAAGTAGTATGGGTATTATGATACGTCCATACATGAATAATGTACGAACCTTCTGATAGATTTTACATCATCCAAATACTATATAATATATATTGGTATGTGTTGAATGTCCCAAAGGAATCATTGTTTACATCTATTAATTAATAGTGCTGCAAATGAGGTGGATAATTTAGGCTGTTTTATTGTTAGGTACCACATATAAATAGAACAACAGGTTAAGTGTTGCAAAACGATTTCATTATATTTGCAACAACATTATCTTGCATTAATTGATAAGCAGGTGCTATGGGGCGTGAGTGGTATTTTACATTACATACCAGTTACAGTCATTGGTACAAGTAATGCCATAGTGACATTGAATCACATGTTCCTGATAGGCTTATAGAAGTCTTGAATAATACACTGATTAAAGTTGGCCAGAGGCACGTTTAAAAAATAAATGCTTGCTATATCATCAAGCACAAAACGTATTCATGGTCGTAAAAATATGATTGCATCGTACTTTCACACATTTTACTGTGCATTATTAAAGCATAAAATGTATAACAAAATGCAATAATTTTATCTTCTGACGTAGATAAATGAATGTGACTAAATATAAACATTGCTAATGAAAATACAAACTTAACGCATAACGGAATATCGATACAGTCGATGCTAGGGGACGTGCGAGGTGTTGCTTTTTTCACTACCCGTTATAAACAGACTCAGCTAAAACCGAACCTTTTGCCTGTTGCTGAGATATTATTCAGGATAAGAAATAAACAGTACAAAATGTACTAAGTACAATGTATAAGATAATTATGTTAAAAATGCACAGTTTGGCTTAGCCAAGCGCAGGACGTTCCCCGCTGCAAATCGCAGACATATTTGCCTCTTAGGAATAATAAACTTATCGATATGTCCCTACAGTAAATAACGCATGTGTTTATTTCCTGGAAGTATCATATAGGTGATTGTTATGCCTAGCAAATGTTCCAAAAGTACTATCGCATCTACCAATTTAATGGTAGTATTGTGTTATTGGAAATCAAGCTTGATATTGGCGCTGTGTATAATAGTGTGACTGGTTTATCGAAATTAAGTGTTGCAAATGAAAACATTTTCATGATGACGCCTTATATTTTCAGACAGAACATTGTTTGGCATTCGTCTGACATCATTGCCATAAAAGCATGATTCGATAAAATGTTCGTGAAACACATCTCAAATAATTACTCAGCTTAAGTCAAAAGACGAGTACACTACTGAATTTAAGTAGTTACAACGGACTTAAGTTTTTTGTGAAACTGGGGCCTGGTTGGAAACCAAGCAGACAGTTTACCACTTTTATTTCAGTTCAGTTTAGATAAATCATTAACTGAGGAACTAAGTATAGATCAATGTCCTTCAAACGTGCTTCTCCCTGCATTGAATCAATGTATTGCAGAATATGTGTAATACAGTTGATGCATTCTCAGATTACTTGACATTGTATAATATTAGACATTGACGGAATGGTTACGTTGTTAAATGCCTGTCACACTTATTTGTCATTTTCAGATATGAGTTAGGCTTCTTATAAATAAATATATTTATCAGGATAGAGTACAAATTCTAATTAAGATACTGAAGGGATATAGATTCAACGTCTGACTTAAATTGATTGAAAATAGTTTTTTGTTTAACGTGGGTAGTCGACGACAGTACCCAGCTGGAATGGATGGAACAACTTTTTTCCAGCCAAGCTCACGGCTGGTATCATATCCCCCCCCCCCCCCACTCCCGCCCAACATCCAGTTTAGGCCGATTTTGTGGTAAACCGTAACAATTTAAGTAAATCACCAAGCA
The DNA here is from genome assembly GCF_021730395.1 of Mercenaria mercenaria. Lineage (NCBI taxonomy): Eukaryota > Metazoa > Mollusca > Bivalvia > Venerida > Veneridae > Mercenaria > Mercenaria mercenaria. The sequence continues at coordinate 42,693,854 of NC_069378.1, forward strand.
CTGAACACTAGTCGGAATATCAACGGCGACCGGGAATCGAACTCGGGCCGCTGGCGTTGTAGTCCAACCTCCTAACTCATTCCGTCAGAGGACATTAATATGAAGACTAAGTCTAAGAGATATCATATCTCTGAGGTTTCCTGTTATTTTCTTTCCAAACAAGACGTTGTTCCCTAAGCGCCAAATTAGACCAATGTTTTATGTTAGTTTGTGGCAAGAATTGTATTCAAGAACGTACTTTACTCTCAGTATTAGCTTGGATCGCGGACAAGGTAAATATTTGAAAAGTTTGAAATTCTAACATTAGCATATATAAATATGTCAGTTTTTTCCAGAAGTTAAATATTTAAAAATGATCCTTTGAAAGCAGATAACTTAACCACGTAAGATAATAGCAGTTTATCTTTAACTGAACTTGTTCGTCAAACTGAATTGACACTACATCCAAAAGGTACAGGACAAATAACAATATATCATATGATGTTAAAAAATTGCTAGAGTATAAATTAATAAGCCTGTTAACAAATATATGAGTCTGCTAATCTTTTTTGTATTGTAAATGGATTTGCCAGCCCACATCGTCATGCAAGTAATTGATATTCTTTTTAGTGCCACGATAAATATCTTAATTTTGACATGGTTGCAATTTCCATCGCAGTATAGAATGCAATCTGGTACTGTGGGCGGTATACTCAATCGAGACATCATCAAGAGAATTGATCAGGTTTGTTATTTTTCTCCGTAACCGAAAGTTCCGCGCATTTTGTATTTTACAAATATAGCAATATATATACAGACAAGAAAATGCCTTACTAAGCAATATGACATTTGTTTACATTGTATAATTCAGGTTCAGTGACCGAAAGTTCCGCGCGTTTTGTATTTCACAAATATTGCTATATATATACAGACAGGAAAATGCCTTACTAAGCAATATGACATTTGTTTACATACTTAGTGTAATTTGTGCTTAACTGTACAAAGTATTATTGTGGCAGACAAGTATGCACATTAAGATATTATACACTGGAATTTGATACAGTAATAATATTAATATGACATTATATGTACCGACCCAGACAAGATTAATGTTCTTAGAAGATCACAATGCTTTGAGAAATCAGGACAACAGAAATTCATCAAATGCTACATAAGCCCGTGTAAATTTAGTATTTTAGACCTAATGTTCTTTGTGTCTAAACAATCTAGTCAACATAACTGTTCCGAAACATCACATTGCTGGAATTACTATTTACATCAAGTCTTTACTGTTCAGGATGTTTCCGTAACAAATATCAGACACATAGAGATCCCCTAAGTAGTATGGGTATTATGATAGGTCCATACAATGAATAATGCAAGGATCTTCTTATAGATTTTACATCATCCAAATACTATATAATATATCAATTATGTGTTGAATGTCCCAAAGGCATTATTGTTTATATCTATATCTATTGGTAGTGTTGCAAATGAGGTGAATATTTAGGTTGTTTTATTGTTATATACCATATATAAAAACACCATGTTCAGTAATGCAAGTAGAAACAATTTTATTGCATTACAATGTTATGTTTTAATATGTAACAGTTAACAGTACATATCTTCATTACTTTTATCATGATTTATAACTAAACAAAAAAGCAGAAGAGCCTATTAAATTCAGTTATTGCAAGACAGTATTAGCACTTTTTTTTAACAGTATAAACACATTTTACAATATTCAGCTATCACCATCTTCAGTTTTCAAGTATATAAACCTTTATTTCAAATAAAATGGCATACAGATCTTGACAGACATCAAACGCCATCAATATTGTCTGTGATACTTCTGTTCCATACATTTTCTCTAGATACATTTTCACAAGGCAGTGGGCGTGGGCAGTGTTGCATATCCCATTACTGCTCATGAACAGACTCAATCAAACCGAGTCTGCAATTTTAACTGTTTGCCTTGTTGTCGGTGCTTCCGAGGGATCTACTTTTCAGATTTTATTTACATATAAGTTAAACACTCAATAAACAGCTTCTCCCTACCATTTTGTTTACCAACGTTCAAAGTATTCAAATGTTTTATTTTCTTTCCTCTCTGTCATTATTAGATTCGTGAGATAATCATCAAAGTTACATAAATCTTTCATATAAACAAAGCCAAAGTCCTAACTGGTGCTCTTTAATGTAAGTTTAACACATTGATAGAATATCTGATAAGAACAGGCCTCTAGAATATTCGTGGTCTTCTGTGATCACGGAGAGCACTCATTTGTACTTTAAAAGAATTCCGCTTAAGCTGGTGCTTGGGGTGTGAAGGGTATTTCATTACCTCATGAACAGACTAATCAAACTGAGCCTGCTATTTTGTTTCTTGGTTACTTTCTATACTTCGAAAGGATTTTTTCTCAGATTTTTAGAAAGATGTTGATCAGATTTGTTCCGTTCTTTATTAAATTAAAAAAAAATCCGTATTTTAAATATATTTTTACATGACATACATAAACAAGAACTTTTATAATTTTTAAAGTATAAAAGAATTTTCAAAAGACTAAGGTCAATACATTTGATATTTTTATTTAATGATAATGGAACGAGGTTTTTAGCGAAATATAAGATACTAGAAACTAGATACTATAGACATGCCATGCTATCCTTTTAGTTAAGCAAAAGTAATTATCATAATTATGCTATTATCATTATATGTTTTCACATTTAATATCGCTTAATGGAATCGTGTTAAAACTGATTTATTTCTACAGTTGCCGTATTTCCGTTACGAGACCAATGATTTTGAACTCATCTGTATTTGAAATTACATGCTAATTACAGAAGTTATAAAACTGATATTCCTGATATTATTACATGTATTTCCGTTGTACCCCCAAAGGGATTCTATCTCTCTACCGTTCTATCTCCCCAAAGAGATTCTATCTCTCTATCGTTCTATCTCCCCAAAGAGATCCTATCTCTCTATCGTTCTATTTCCCCAAAGAGATTCTATCTCTCTATCGATCTGTCTCTCTATTTGAAGCAAAAGTGTGTCCATATCGTTCAAAAACTATATGTACTTGACATTTCACGACCTATTTTTCCCAATGAATCTTGTATCTCTAATATATGTACATATTTATAGAAAATAACAGTAAAAAACAAGCCAATGCCTTATGCAATGTTGAAAGATGTTATGCAGTTTATGTAGGTTAGCTTGACATTTCTTTTAGCTATTCCATTGTAATTGCTAAGCAGTTCTCAAATGAAGCTTTGAAGTTAAATCTGAAACGAATGTTGACATAAAAAAAACAGTTGCCCGTATCAGATAGTTTACCCATTTTATGAATGCGTATTTCGTTTGAAGTCGGCGAGTGTAATAGCATTGGAAATAAGATTATTAATATTTGTATTTACTATGTTGCGATATCTGTCTTAGATGTGAAATAGCAAATACCAAAAGTATATGTTTGAAAGTAAATTTTACTATTTACTAGTATTGAAAATTTTACGTCACAGGCCTAGACGTTTTTTAGAATTATTGTATGAAATCACGGTTGGTCAATAAAGTCTGTAAAAAAGATCCTTTGGAAGCACAAAATGCACCATGCAAAATAGTAGCAGACTCGGTTTGATTTAGTCTGTTCATGAGAGGTAATGGAAAGTGCAACACCTCCAGCGACCCCTATGCGGAACTCTTATTACATAAATACTGAATGGACTCCATGATCCCAAAGGACCAGAAAATATAACAAAGCTGAAAACTCATTCAGTAAAAGCCTGCAACATTTTCAGCTTTTGTCGTGTTGGGCGACATTTGTAGTGTGTTTCTACTTTTTTTCTATTTAACATCAGTCTATCACTACGAAATGTTTGAATATCTCTAAAATAAATTTCAATAGTAATTCCACCCATCTATATCAATATTAAATATTGTAGAATATATTGTAATATTGAGAATCCAATTGTATTCATCTCCTACATAATTGTACTTATGTATCACAGGTAATTTCAACATACTAATTTTTCCTTGGATTTCTGTGAAAAGCAAGTACAAAGGTTTAATATGAATATCCAAGCTCGCAACATCCTCAGAACAAAACCATACACCAATGTATATATGAAAATGAGATGGAGACTATAGGCTATAGTTAAACAAAGTGCACAGAAAAAGTAAGTAAGTGGACAGCAAGGATACAACATGAGACAATTACTACGCACATACACGCGTTTTAAATTAGCTTCATGTTCCTAAGCTACAGGACAGTGTAAACCCATTTCAAACGTACTGGACATATAAATATACGTTATCTTAAATGCAAGAAAGCCTTTGAAAGATGTACATGTATATACAAAGAAACATAACGTACCAAAAACAAATGTGCTCAATGCCTTTTCAGAAAGCAGAACAAGCAAATAGCCATAAAGGGTCCAACGCAGTAGACAATAAAACGATATCCCAGTAGCTCAGTACAAATGGTCTTTTAGAACTGGTCATTTCAAAATCCATAAGAAAATACTTAACTATAATGCTAGGCAGTTTTGTTCTAAAGATACAACTAAACAAAGAAAATATGTAGTATGTGCGCAGAAAATGATGGTAATAACTTGCCAAAATGTTATTTAATGTTCCTTTCAGCATAAAGTCAGTCTCATTAAGATCAATTCAGCTTGAGATTTGATACTTTACACACTTGAATGTATTTGCATTAAAAGATCACCTCAGATTGATTTCCAGATAAATTTTCAGTGTTGTAATATTTTCTGGTCCTTTGTGGTCATAGATTCCGCGTAAGCTGGTACTAGCATGACTGAGGGGTGTTGCACATTTCATTACTTCTTATGAAAAGACTCAGTCAAACCGAGTCTGTTATTGTTCTGCTTGTTTGCTCTTTATGCTTCCAAATGATCTCTTCATAGATTTTATTATTCACAACAATTAACCCTGTCAGATGAATTGTCACATATGCCTTTCGTCTAGGTTTACAACGTCAAATAAGATTCCCGTAAATATGCAACATGTACGTATATATATGATTCAATACAGACTTTCACCGAAACAAAAATTACCCTCTGAAACTTGAAAATCAAGCTAATCTGTAGGCGCCGACATTGTGGTTTTATCGTAATCCGTTAATATCACGATTTTGTAAGGCCGGAAAAAAAGTTAATGACTGTCTCTTCATATAAAAAAGACCTTGATGCCTACATGACCAGTTGGCGTATTTTAGGCACATTTCCCGTTGCATAAACGCAAACATCCGTATCAAAAGTGTGTGATAAATATAATGAAATGTCCCACCAATAAATAATACAAGTGTTTATTTCGTACAAATATTATGTAAGTGGCCTTAAAGCCAAAATGAATGTTCCAAATGTATCATCGTATATATTCATTCTTGGGAGAATGTTGAGTGGTACTGAAAACATACCTCGTTATTACTACTATGCACCAACTTATAACGCAAATATCTGATTAAGTGTGGTAAATAAATGAAACAATCTTATCGAACAGTCTAACGTGTTATAAAATTATAGCTGATATGAATTTGTCTATTTTGCTACACGGGAAGCGTGCATGCAACTAAATTGTCTTGGAAAATCGAAACCCAAACGAAATTCTTGTAAATCTACACACTGTACGCCACTTTTGCGATACCTTTTGTCAAACTATTTTTTCTTCTCGCCTTGTTAAACACAATAAAATTTTATCAAAGAGATTTCAGACTTGAAAGGTGTACTATTTCCACGAACTGAAATATTCGTTTGAATATAAAGCTTTTCCTTTTAGTAGAAATTATGCATGCTTACATCGTGACATGAAGTACAATGCTACATTCGCATGAGAATTTCAAGTTTTGACAACTTGTATAAAGAATGTTACAATATATCTGAATATTTAGATTTTCCGTGCACAGACTAAGTGTCATGATGAAACTTTATAAAGATATAAATACACATTCTTAAAATACCTTTATTTGGCGTAATCTGTAAACAGTTATTATTGTATCACTGCATAGTCCCACCAATACGTTTTGTAACGTTGAATTTTGATAAATCGAGTAAAATATGTGGTTCACCGTGATAAATGTAGAACCAAAATACTAAACAGCAAGACTGCTTTGTCTGCAGATTTTCCAAATATAGAATACCTAACCTTGGTCTCCCCGACGTAAATGCGTCTGACCTTTAGATACCATCTATTTCATATTCAAAGCCAGTATAATGTCATTACTAATTTGTGGTAACATGTTGCGACTGGAGAATATTTTCCGAAATAAACGATCAGTGCCAGTACTTGTTGCGCAATTTCTATCTGGTCATTACATGTATATGACCATTGGTTTGGTTATCAGTCACAGACACAGTTTAGGTCATATGGCTGCTTTAATGATGGAGAAAGACCTCAGGTGATCTTCCGGGCATTATTTCAGGCTTAAATGTGCACCATGTAGAACTAGTGACCTTCTTCGAGATGGCTTCCTTACGTACCTACATGTACCCGATCAGGGGTTAGGGAGAAGTAATTCGAAGAAAGAACCTAAACAACTCGGCAACGGAGATGAATTATTATTTTAGCACATTCTTACTTAGTCTTTTATCTTGCCAATAGCAGTTTCAGAATTACAGTTAAAACGGCTGATCTGAAGACTGGCGGAGTGATTTCACAGTATTATGAATTCACATAACTGAAACGACGGCTTAATTTTGAATATTTGAAAATTACTCAAAGGCAAACATTCACTTGTAAACGATAACGGAAACTGAAGCTAAAGCATATAATAAATAATATGTCCTCACTATGTTTGTTGGGTTTAACTTTCCAGCTTTTCTTGGTGAAGGAAGACCGACCTCACGTGCCTCTCCGGGCATTATTTCATCTCGGATGGGTACCTGGGTAGAACTGGAAGGCTTCCTCAAATGAAGAAGTATACGCTCCAAGTAAAGTTCAAACCCATATTGGTGAGGAGCAAGTGATCTGAAGTCAGCGGCCTTAACCGCTCGGCCACTGAGGTACCTAATATTTCTTCACTGTATTCCATGAATACCTACTGATAAATTTTAGGTACATATCTTTATACAACACTTCTGAGTATTTTTATTTTCGCAATAGAATCTTCACAAATAGGATTTGATACAGTGCAAATATATAATATCAATACATTATTATATGTTGCTTCCCAGAAGAAGAATGATTGTTCAAAATGGTCAAAACCACATAAAATTTAGATAATAGAAATGTACAAAATGCAACATCAGACATAAAAAATGAAACAGTGACTTACAGGTCACGGTTTTAAAAGCTCACTGGGAGTAGGAGTCTTCTGGCTGGCCCCGTCAGGTTCAAATTGATGTTTCTGAAAGTGTTCTGCCCCCTACACGGGGATTGAGTACATGCGTATATTGTTTGTTAGAATTCTTTTTGTAGTAATAAAGTGAGTTTTGTGGCTTTTGTTACTGGTGCATGTATATTGTATTCATCTAGATAGGAAAGTTTCAATTTTTACTGTCGTGTGACTAAAGATCATGGTGGATGTGTGCAAAATCATTCGGTTTTAACTTCCCAGTGTTGGTTTTACCACTAACTGCTCCAAGTAGTTTACTGACAATCGAAAATACCCTTTCCTTTTCCCTTTACTACATTATTTAATTGCGTATGAGTCATTCAGATGCATATGCTGGACAAATATAATTCTTTGCATCCTCTTTTCTTATTCAATATGATATAGTTGTTTTTATATATTGATAGTAAAATAAAATTCTCACATTTAGAACTGACTGATCCGATTAAAGAGTTGCTCAGACCATTCAGACAAAATTATTTTTACACTTTATAAACTCTTAAACTGCTTACTTTAAATTATGTTTATAATACTTCACAGATATTAGAAAGCCTAGATGGCAATATCCTGCCGAACGCAATGTCCAACTGTTGAACAGTTGTTCAACTGTAATTGTTCAAACAATTTGTCCTAAAGCTTTGAAGATAAGTGCGAAACCAATATTGACTGTACTAAAGTTACTCGTATCGGATAGTTTGTCCTTTTTATGGTTATGGTTCTGAGAATGTTGTTGATCGTTTGAAGGCGAATTTTTGAAGAAAAGAATGTCCGAAATATATTACATAAATACGTGCCGGAAGTAGAATTCTGAAAATATATGCACTGTAGACGTCTTTTTAAAAACTTTACGGCCTAAGAACTTCTTTACAATGTTGTATGACACTTAATTGACAACAAACTGAGCATGGAAAACCATTTTGATATTGTTTGAAGAACAACTTCTGTTATCAAATTACACAGTCAACTGATCTGTAATATGTTTTCTCAGAACACTTACTGAATCGTTGTCTGTTATATAACATGCCCATTCACTGCTTACATAGATATTTCAAAGTGTTCATACTTGTATTTTGAAATATGAAATTTTGGCAAAATATATCTTTAAGGTGCCTCTTAAACAAAACAGAAGCCCCGTATATTTTTCATATTATTTTCAGGTTGAATATAATTAGGTGTAGATTACCAGGAATCACATCTCAATTAAACTGTTAATAAATCGTGATTCCATCCATCGGAGAATTAAGTATACCAATGAATGAAAGTTATTTTTCGAATAAACCCTAAGACAGATCAGGGTTTATGCATTGTAAAATAAACTGGCACAATGACTGTAATATTACACCTCATTTTGTACATAGAACAATTATGTTGTCATAAATGTAGTGATGAATGGGAAATATTTATGCACAATGTATTGACTGACCGCAGACTGAACCGTGTATGTCAGTTCTTATATAAAACAGATATCCACGAAAGACTCATCAAATTTCAGTTTTTCTACTGCTGCCAAATTTTAGGTTATTGCCTTCTTTTGTAACAGTACACACTATCTATACATACTGCATCTGATCTTGTGATTTGTTCTTAAGAGTTATAAGAAATAAATAGCAGGCTTAGGTTTACCACTGAGGTTTACGTCTTTTTAGGACAACTCTTAAATTAAAAATTATCTAATTAATTAAATAGTACAATTACAGAATCAGTACCCTTCCGGACACATGTACATTTCGACATACGAAGTGATCATGATGACAAACATGTTCCAAATTCAATGAATTGACCAAGAGGAAACAAGTTTTTGCACCAAACTAAAACTAATAATTGGATCATATATCGATAAAGGGACATTTTATTGCGCAAAACAAACACTTTCAATCAACTGAATATGGCATGTTCCGCTAATTGGTTTTATAGAAGCATTTACTCGAATTGCACATTAATGGCAAATATTTGCATACAGGGAGATATAATCATTGGTAAACATCATAAATGCTAGAAGTATTTTTAAAATTAGCAGGTATAGAATTGGTATTAGAAGCTCGTGTAACTGCCACTTGAACAGTACGCAAATATTTAAGTTATACAAAAATATGTACTGTACCTAAAGTAATACGAGACAGTATAAATTCGAACTAAAAGACTAGTCCTTGTAAATCTGAACCTTGTCACAGGAGGGTTTTAAGTTTTAGGATAGCGTGTCTTATTTTGTTAATTCAAGGATGTTTTTTTACAAACAATAGACAATAAAATGATATTTATGCAAATTCGAGCAGAGGTCTTGCAGATGACTTATTTGTTGTTTAGTTCTTTTTGCCTAAATTGACTTCTCATGAAATATTAATGTCTATCTATAATGACTACGTTCATATGTTTTTCTTTAACAAATATTTATATAGAGAGAGACCATAAAATGACCCAGGTACTTGGCAAAATGGACGTTTGATGCGTTAAATGTCTACACTTCGATCGAACGTCGCCTGCTAATATATATATTTCGTTCAGGTTAATATAAAATTGGTTGTCTTGTACATATAGCCTTGTATTTGATAAAAAGACAGTAAAAATGAAACAAGGCACAATCAATTAACGATAACAAAATATGATTGCTAAAGAATAATTATCAAATGAATATCACTACTTGTTAAGCAAAGAACGGATTAATTTGATTCGAGAGCTGAATCATTTTAAACAAATTTTACACAACAATTTCTACAATTTCATTATATATTTTAATAGAAATTCATGTCATATTAGAAATATGCCGATGATCGCATTGCTAATTAAAATGGGTTTAAACAGATATAGAGATTAAAAAAAATATTATATTCCTGTGTCTGTGAATTTTTCTTCTAAAATGCGTTTTGAGTATTGGTCCAACTCTATTGCAACCGATAACAGATCGACATATGATTGATGAGAGATGCACAATTATGCAATGTGCAGCATACAGATACAAAATTGACGACTAATATGGTTATCGCAACAGCTTAGTGCGAGAAAATATCCTATAATTTACAAAGTGGCAAGTCTAAGATTTCAGTTCTTCAAACTGATCCGCTGTTCTAACCCCTTTGGATCGTGTTCAAAGAATCATAAGAACTTTTGATTTACATTATGCATGGACATGTCAGATAAATGATGTAACCCATATGATACCATGAATATTCTACTTACAATTACCATTTAGGCAGTATAACTGTAAAGATATTTGTGCTTAACAGTTCTAATTGTAAATCAGTTTAAGCTGTTCATAGTCAAGTCAGTACTTTGAATAGTGTTTTAACCAAACGAAATGAGTAGCCGACTTTCCGCAGGCACAAATATCATAATATATAGTATCACAGTCAGGTTTTAGTCATTATTTGGAAGACAGGTTTCGTTTCGTTGGAAAGGTCATAGGAACAGCTATAAGAAATATGAGGGCGAAAGATACAAAATTTGCTCAGAATTCGATCTAAGCATTCTTTCATTTTACTCAGCAATATCTTATTATAGATAATCATTAAGATCTATAAATATTTCTTTAAAAACCCATCAAATATAAATGTCTGTTAACAGCACAAATCTCATTTATTCAGAAAACGTATTCGAGCCAAAATACGCTATGTTTAATGTGACACAGCTTACGAGTGCAAACGTTTATTTTAATGTGAAATATATACATAATCCATCTGCAGGAACTATATATACCTTTAAACTTCTTTTGGAACAATAACATTTCATTAATGATCTTAAAACACCCTTGACAAATATGTCAGTAAACTAGTTCAAACTCTTACGTTTCAACGGGATGGTTGAATATAATATTATAATATTATTTTTCAAATTTGCTTTCTTGCTTTGCCGAGGACTGTTGTATTGGCCGTGTCCGCAGTACTATCTTATTAATCAACTTTATAATATCTATTCAAATCTTTAACTGCTTTTTTCTGTTATGAAAAACATATTTTCATGTCAGATTGCAATATCGACATTCGTCCTCAAGAAAGTTAATACAATGAATGGATAATTGTACAGAACATGGCGCCAGTTGATTAAAAAATGAAACACTTTTATATTAATTCATACTCAATACTGTAAAATATGAATTCATCGACAATGTGAATTCATCGACAATCCTTAATAATTAAAATATATTCGAATACCTTTCATCTGCATTCGCGAACTCATGATAGCGAAGACTACGACTGTTATGCCCAAAACAGTAAATAATAAGCTTGTTATCGTTTATATGTTATTAAAGGCTGTTTGTGCTGCATTAATGTGAATAATGTTCTAAGAGATATTAATATTTGTTGTACCAAATAGTTTAGGTTAATCAATTTTTTGACATGTCTTTCTATTTCGTTGAAATATATTCATATCCGTCATATATCAGACAAGTCAAGAGAGCAAGACTAAAGAGATGATTTTGAATGATCTCACCCAATGTCTTATGCATAAGTATTTTATGTAGCAAAGTGGTCCCCTTGCGTCTTCTGATTAATACAGATAATTAACACATTGTTGCGTCGAAACAAAAACAGCTGGTGCTGACATTGTGAATAGTTTTTGTAAAATAGTACAAGAAAATATGTAGATTGTGCTTAATCTTGCTTCAAGCAATTAAAAAGCAGAGAACACATTTGGATATCATAATATATCAAAAACAAAACCTTAAAGTTACTGGTGCAGGCAAACATAACTGCCAAAATACCTGTTACACATAAAGGAAAAGTAAATCTAAAATAAAATGCTGTCAAATTCAGTACCAGGTTTTCATATGTAATAAACTTATGTAACATATGTAAACAGCATTCATAAGAATAATTTCAAGAATTTCTTTGAAATTGACCCTTTTCCGGAATTTATAAAATCTACCTTATGCCACATGCTACATAATGAATCCTGGGTGATTTAGATTATTTGATTATGATACTGTATCAGAAAACTGTGCTAGACAAATATTTGCAGAAGCAAGAAGAGGTCATAAAATGCCTTGATTCTCCAGCAACAATGGAACTTTAAAGGGTATATTACAAAGTATGTGAACATCGGTCTGGGAATACTGTCTGACAGTTTTAATCTTTCAATTCACAATACCAGAAACTCATCTAGAAGAATTAACATTTATTAGTGTTCGTTTACTGCATAATATATTGCGTATGAGACCTCTAAAACGCTATCATGATAAACCAGCAAACAATGATATTTCGAAATTTAGTATAACGAGTACGTATACTGAGATGTTTCAGAGTCTAGACCCAAAACTCAATTTTATAACTAAACATCTTTACTTTCAACAAAACGTTAACTTATTTCCTATTTCTATAAAGTTTTGATTGTACAAAAAGAAAATGAATCAGGCCTACTGATCGAGAACCATGTTACTTTACATATGACACATACTAGCAGTATCGACTGATCGCTGACCGACCTAAGACAGCCTGCAATCAAATCATTTAGAGTATTTGGTAAACACAGATTTATTTTCATATAGAGGCTACGTTTCTTTGACGCGGCTCTTTAACACATTTATGGGTATGCCTTACTATAAGACACAAAGACAGTATTGTTTTCTGTTGATAGCTATAGTATATTGAAACTACACTGAATAAAATTTAGTAAGTTCTAGGCAGTTCTATACATTTCTCTCAGCCTGTGTACAGGAATCTAATCATTTAGTAAATGAGTCCTACAAGCGTTTGAAGATTCAGTTCAATAAACCAAAATGCTGCCAAATGCTCTCTACTGGAATAATTACTGTTTGAAGTTTTGTTTTAAACGTGCACATTTTCCGTAATTTGTCGTCACCAGGGGGTTGCAGTCTAATTGAATTTAACATTCCTGTTCTTAGAATGGTTTTGTTTAAAATACGCGGAGTATATGCAATATAACAGGCTGTGTTTTTGGCAAATATATTTGAGAAATCTTAGTTTATTGTGCATATATAGTACTAAGAAAACTGCGAATGACCTTCGATAATTCACAGAAATTTTGTCTAGCATAAATGTACATTGTACATAAACCGCATGTTACTTCTGTTCCCATGTCGCCAATAAATCCATTTGAACTGACTACTTACAATTGTGCATTGGTACACAGTTTTATAACAATAACCATTCCGTCTAGTACTACTAATACTTTATGAAATCTATACGAGATATATCCTATAAAACCTTCCGGAGCAAGGACGTCCTTTGTCGGTATTTACATTCTGTAAAGTTTGTATATCTTTGTGACTCAGCTAAAAGTCACACGAAAATGCCAGAAGAAACGAAATAGAGTAAGTCGTCATACGAACTTTTGTTCTCAGTTGCACTACTGTTAAGCAGCAATGAGCCGCAAACGAGCAGTTATGCAAAACAAAACAGCTTAAGGTATTGACTTAAAATTAGATAATTATAGTGATTGTGTGATACAACGCGGAGTAGTTTTAATTCTTTTTCTAAAGTGCTTCGTTTTGTATCTCGCCGTCAAATTAATTACAAAGCACAATAAAAGACAGGAAACTGCACATGAGGTAATCATTGAGAGGCGAATGCAATTCTTGTTAAGTCATACAACCTTAGAATTGATTGAAATCAGGAGAATATGCTAACTGATCTTTTAAAACAAACATAGCTCTGCTTTTTGCATTGAATAATTCATACTTTAGAAATCCTACACGAAGATGAAAATACGATCAATTTGAAGAGTTTTGAGCTGAAGTTAGTAGATAGGACGTCTGGGTGTGTATTCATGACCAATCTCATGGTGACGACTTTTTTTACAAATATTGAATTACCTTACTCTAGAAACTTTCCCTTGGCGCGTGATTCAAAATTCATAAGTATTGCTTTGGGATATTTAAACATTTTAAGGTTCTGATAACATACTAGCCAAACTCATATAAAACACGGAATAATGTTGGCTTAACGTTCGTCGCTCGACAAAAATGCCTTCCTTAACTTGTAAAATCATGCGTTATGGGACCGTTATACCATTGCGTTTTGACATGAAACGTTAATCTAGCTGACAAACTGTTCGTTTTCATTTTACAAAATGGGAATATTGTAAATTTTGGGGGTTTTTTTTACAATAAATGTCTATATGACTATAAACGAACAGTTTATTAGCTATATTAACAGAAAAATACTTTATTGACTGTTTTAAACCGAAATTAAACATGCGGAACAATTCACATGATACGGATATATAAATAACGTCATAAGGTCATTAATTCCCCTGTTTGACGTCAAAAAATTACGTACCTTGTTACCTTGACGTCAACATCAGAACTATTGAATTGCTTCCCTTTCATTTATTGTTATATATTTAGACACACTGATGAGCCATTCACGGCGAAACTAGTTTGTGACTTTTCTATTAAATTTGAAAAAATCTATACGAGCGTGTGAAGTCATTTGATAATTTTACGATATATATATAATTCAATTTAAGACATATATACAATATATGTTCCGTACCAGTACCAACCTGCTTACCGCAGGTAACTGCCAACTTCTCTCTTTATCCTTACCATTTGGTAACCTCTTAATTTACTTCTCTGATCTAGACAATTTACCAAGGATACTAAAAATTGTTTCGACTGCAGTAAGCTTAATACAATAATCCTATTACCTGCAAAATGATTTTAAACCACTGTGTTCCTTAATTCAGCGAATATTTCAAAACACGCAAAGTAATGTGAAGGAAAAAACGATGTCAGATTTCTAGCAGGTACAAAATTTGTAAACTATTTTCAGACATCTCCCTGTGTACTGAATATGCCATGTATTTTTGTATGATCAGTAAGGACAAACATGAAATATTTATACAATATCAAAATGAGTTATGCCTTTAACATTTATTGATATTCTGAGGAAATCTGTAGAAGCCGAGCAAATTGTCCAGATGAATAGAAATTTGATTGCCTCTGGTTGGGAACTAGCACGGTTAATACTGTTGATCAATTCTTCAGATGTCATTTATCAAAACGCTAACGTGATGTGAGCAATTTGAAAGATTAAACTTATTTTGATACTAAGTTCATACATTCAGCAATCATCATGTTGCTTCATGCTGAATTTGAAAACAAATATATGACAGGTCCGCAATGTGAGAATAATCTCAAAACTGTCCTGGTCAGTTCTTATTTACAATGAGTAAGAATTTATTCCATGCTTATGTACAGAGGCAATCTATATCAAATCTATTTTCAACAAGTTCATTCTATTTTACACACCGGCAAAAGCAATAAGAACAAAGTTCGAATATCTTTATGGAATAGAATAGATAAACAAATCATGCCTAGCAGAATGTGTGTTATTTACTGGATGTTTCAAGGTAGAAGTAAGGTTTATATAACGTTGCATATAATCAGTAGACAACATAAACTACAAAGCAACAGACACTTATTTGGGCTTATTTTACCTCCAGGTATAAGTATTTAATTACTGAATGCCGAGCAAGGTAGCAACCAATACCAGTTCTCACCTCTTCGGTAATAGGTAGCCAGAGACTGAACACACTAGGCGGGCATTCTACTAATAAGCGCATTGAGGCGGCCTGTGTGTTGAGGCGGCCTGTGTGTTGTAAGTGCATTTCTCGGGATGTTGTTCTTCCGAAATCATATGGCAGGTCAATCACTAACTTATTCTGATTTATTCGTGGACATCCGGGCCATATACATCAATAGTATAACCGTAACTTTTTAGCCAATATAACACTCTTATATCAAACATGCCCTTCAAAAGGTTGTTTTAAATACTCTTCAGGTAGGAAAAACATCCTTGTAAAGTTTATACACTTTACATAGGATAAAATGATTAAGCCAGTAGTCTCTAGTAACATGTAATGAACTAGTAAAATATGATACAATATTTTCCTGTAGTCATGAATAGTACGATAAAAGTATCCCCCAGTAGTTTAAACATAAGTGGGTTTCGAAATCATATGGTAATAAAGTGGGGAAAAAAGAATATCCGATTGAATACAAATCAAGCGGCAAAGTTTTTAAGAAAAGCATATATGGGATATTTTTGTTTCCAATGGTATAATTCTGTCATAAAATAGCTTTTGGGCAGACTTCTGTCACCTAGATAGCATGAAATAATTACAAAATGAGACTTAATAGCGCTTAAGGACTAGCAAACAAAATAATTCAATTAGTTGAATGTTCTTTAAATTCTCCATTAGAATAACTGGCGTTTGAAGTTTTCTCTATGTTGTACACATATAGCGTAATTCGTCGTCACCAGAGAGTTGTTATCTGATTGAATGTTTGATGCTTGTTGTTTGAATTCTTTGTACAATGTGTTCAGAGTATGGTTTGCAATTCAAAAGAGGCCTTAGCAATGAATATGTGTTGAGAGTTATATTTATTATATCAAAATGATTCACTTTGTGTATCGCTTCAAAATTAATCATAAACAGGTATAAAAACCAGAAAATTGCGCATGTGACCACATTTGATTGGCTGATGTAATTCTGGTTAAGTTTTAAAATTGTGGAAGTTGTCATTATTTAAAAAAATGTGCGAAACAGCTCTATCAAAGCAAGCTTAAATTTCGTTTTTTCATTTGTTAACTCGTACATTCAAAAAGATTCGAATGCACAAGCGCAGATATAATGTTTAAGAAGCGTTGCACAGTCAAAATTAGAAGCCCCTCTATAACTGACTTTGTCATGACCATAATTACAAATGTATAGGTAAACGGAATTATACAAAATATTACCATTTGAGGGTTCTTGAAGTTATCTTGATGCATAAATTTGCTTAGAATGGCTAAATATTAATGCTGCTGCTGTAAAAAAAATACCCTTAGCAAATTCAGACGTGAACAGTGGAGTGATGAAGACTTGAAACCTTGCAAATAAGTTTTACTATTATCCTTCGTCATTATATCTAATGTTTGCATCCTTGTCTGCAGCTTGAACAACTGTTTATATGAAGAGACCGATCATGTACTTCCGCTTAAGGATGTATGATCATTTTGTTTTCTACCCTTAAGAATATTTTATACTCTGTGAGCTTGAAGAATATTAGTTTCAAAGAAATATATGGGTCACCGCACTCATTTTTATTATATATAGCATTTTCTTCATCCACTATTAAGCAGTTCTGATATTAAGCAAGATTGAACAAAAACGAGGGTATTTTATAAAACGAGTAATATCCCACATAATGTTACAGGAATTTCAGGCCTTACAGGTTACTAATACTTGAATACAAGGTGATATCAGTATTATACAAGTAATAATGTCACTAAAAAAAACTCTTTAAGATTTACATGTTTGCATAATTGCCCACCCACTTTTTTGAATGGTAAAAAAGTATTAAAATCTACCAAAAACATTCTGCTCTTAGGATTTTAAAAATATTTTGCTGTTTTAATGACACACAAAAATGCTTCAAAATGAAAAAAAAAATAGTGGGATCGCCATGCATCTAAGACATCTATCAAGAAAAAAACTTTGAAAAGTATTTATTTTGATATTTTTAATTCTTTCTGTTTTAATATAAACTTACTAGATAAAATAAAGTGCTATGTTCAAAACTGTTATTTCGGTTGTAGCTTATTTTATATATAACAGTAAGAAAAATATCTGAACCGAATCTGATCCACTTTAATAGATATTTGAAATTAACTAGCTCTTTTTACATCTAACATCAATTTTTTTTTAAATTAGGCAAATTCCAGCCAAGGTGACAATTTGTTTTCGAAAAAAGTAAAATTTGTTTGGTCAAATGGTACATTATCAGCCATATTTTATTTTGTTAGAAAGAAATATTCGACGAAACATTTTTCAAAATGGCGGATATCCCGTACATCCTTAATGTGGCGATATACTCTCCTACCCAGTATATTTGACGGAAAATAAATACTATAACCGAGTTTTCTGCCATTAATTTCAGTTAACTTCTATTACATTGTGAATTTATAAATGTTCACTTAGTCTTATCAGAAAACTTAAAAGTATCGATGTTTTTTCAGCAGTTATTTGTGGAAATATAACCTCAGATTACACCATGGCAGTATAAAATACACTTTACAAAACTTTACTACACTAACTTTAATAGTAAATAAAGGAATGTGCTTTTTGGAAAAAGGAATCGTTCCACAGCTCTTATGTTGGGACTGCATGATATCCACTGGCACTAGAACCGCAGATTTAACTTTGAGTGGCCTATTTTCATAAATGCATGCCTTATTTTGCAGTTTATAATGAAATATCAAAGTAATAGTGCTTTCTTATATATTACTTCCTGTCCTCTGTATATTAAAACATGGTAATGAACGGAATCCGACATCGTCCCGTTTCACCGGTCATAACTTTCCATAGAAATAAGCTATCGCTGACACTCATGTACTAATCGGAAGGTCTTACATTAATTTAACAATGACAATAAGAAATCCCCACCAAAGAACGCTACTTTTGCAGAAATAAAGCGAATTCTATCGCTTTCGGAATTATTTACACCTCGATAACCCATCAACTTCGGCTTCTACCCAGTGCGAGCGATCACATTAGACGGAACAAAAAGCGCCAAATGGCGCGATATTTGAATGTAAAAAATCTAAACAAACCAAAACAGAATATTTTTCCGTATAACTCCTTCTGGAAAAAGTCATGAATGAAAAAATATCCAAAACGACTTGTCCAACAGAAATAGTACAGCGGTATCCTGTTTTCATGAATAAAATAAGATAAACTTACAAGTTAATTTGCCCAGCTACTAAGATGTATTTGATTGGGCAAATAAAATTGAAAGCATCCTTTCTTTGATATTTCATTATAAACTGAAAAATAAGGCATATATTTATGAAAAAAGCCCACTCAAAGCTAAATATGCGGTTCAAGTGCCAGTGATGATATCCATGCGTAACCGATGCAGTGTTGTCATGGTGTTAATGGCGGCCATTACAGTATTTGTATAAAATTAAACGATGTAGCTGTTGATTGTAGAATATGTTGTTCTCATGAGCACTATTACGTTGGATGTATTACAAGTGTTTCGATTTTGTTTTCCATAGATTCAAAATATAAATTACATACATTTTAGTTGCATTTTCAAATTACTCTACCAACTTTTTATTGTATTTGTAATTTGGTGATGTTCATACCATTTGTTGTCGTTTTAATGCTTTGCACATTTTATATTCTGAATTAAAGTAAAGATAAGATGAAACATTAAAGAAAAATTAAAGCGTATCTTTATATCTTTAAATATATTCTTTAATTTTTATGACTTTTGAAATGAGGGACACGTAAATTGCACATTAACCATGAGTATTTGAATATCACAATCCATAAAAAAGGTATTGCTACATGATGCATACACGTACAAGACTTTTATTCTGGTAAAAAATAATGGTACGGTCAATTCATGCTGTTCATAAGTAATTGAAAAATATTAAAATAATATATAAGCGTATGACTTTACCTGAATTACTGAACTGCGCTTGCACGAGAAAGATATGAAAAATAGGTCATTGTAAATACATAATCTTGTCTAACCAACACCCTATTGAATGCTACAACGACTTATAACCATGTTTGTTGTAGGTTCAACGCCTTTCGCAGACAAACAGAGTGTTTTTAAGACTCATTTCTACACACATTTTAATTTACGATCAAGCAATGGCTTGTTCTATACGTATCAAAAACATATTGACATGCATTTGAATGTAGCAAGTAACACAGTGGCCGAGCGGGATTTAAAGTACCCGATAGTTATTTCATTCCAAAATTTGGATCATGTTCAAGAGATCTGATGAATTCATATTGATCGACGAATATTTAAGCTTTCATTTCAGAAAAATGATGAATCCCATATGAGCAGGATGAATACTTTACATTCAATAACCATTTATGCAATATGTTTGTATGCTAATATTAAGGCTCGGTAAACATAGTCAAGATACTATTTATAAAAAATACTTGAAGGGTAAGGAATGCCCGACAATGAATTGATTTTATACGGAAGTTGTCCTTAAGCCTTTCATAACGCTGAAAGAATTTTTAAAATCGGACCACTGCAGTTTGAAATTTATAAAAATGGCTGATCATGGAGGCAGCCATTTTAGTGTGTTTATGACGTCATTTACACACTGCTGGATTCTTTTTTCAGTAAATAACCTTTTAAATAGAATAATTTCATATGTTTCTTGAGTGTTAATTGTAAATCATGGTAATTTCTTTCATTATAGCTGGAAAAAATAGAAAACTCATTTAACAGAAATAAGTGAATACAGTTTAAATATGTATCTAGAAATTTAATAAATCCGCCATTTTCTTTTCTGTTGCCATGGCAAACCATCATTTTTATCAAATATTCAAATGCTCATAACTTTTTCATTTTTAATCCGATTTTGAAAATGCTTTCACTTCTGGAAATGGTTTCAAGAAATTCTAGCAGACGGAATTAACATAAAAACAACATTGCCTTTCCCTTTTATCAAAATCGTCTTAAATAAAACACACATCTAAGTCTAGATATAGCATTCTGAAAATAATAATAAGTCGCTGTTGTTTGGAAAGCAATAAATAATGCATACCGATGATAACCTGTTAAATGTGAGACAAAGTTTTTATGAGAACAACTACAAATTATTCATACATCAAGCACACGCCAACCGGAAAAGGAAATAATGTTCAATGTAAAAGGAAATTAGTGGTCAGACTTGTGTCCTGTATGCATTCAAAGAATATACTTTCTAGGTAATAGGGTAATAAATCTGAATAGAAATAGAAGGGAATGAGTATATAATCTTGTTTAAAGGTAAGTTTACAGAGTTCTAACACTACTCGTCTATAACGTTTCCTCTTCATTTATTCCATTTAATCCAAACATTAGTAGGACGGAAAAAAGACACATAAAGTTTACATATTATCAGATATTAATAGGGCAATAAGCACGATTACTAAAGACATTGGGACGTACAACGAGAAAACAAAATAAGACATCACATCCAATAAATAGAATACACAGACTAGCCTGGAATGTTTAGATAAATATGTTATATGGGTTCCATGAAATGATAAGTTCGTTTGCCAGACACTACTACTTAAACATTACGCTAAAATTTGTACATAAAGTCGCATATGCTAAAAATGACGAAATAAGTGAGATATTTATATTCATATGGGAAAGACATGCTACAAGGTACCTCTTACAATGAGCTACAATACCATTTTCAAAATTCACACATAGGTCATGAAAGTTTTCTTTTAAAGTAAGGATTTTATCAGGTAAGTCATAAAAGCCTAGTTTAGAACGAATCGAATCACCATTAAATAGTAAAATCTGAGTATTTGATATCCATCAGATAAGTTATGTGAGTTCAGTACACGGAAGTCTGGCAATAAATTATAATAGCACAATCCTAGGACAGATCAGAATTTATTTAATTGTCATAAATATAATATATATTAATGATAAAAAGAGAAAATGAGAAAACATATATTTCTTTTATCGACTGTTGGTCTTTATAAATATATAGAAATAAAGACAGTACAATTTCCTTGAATGCTTGTTACATATTTAAAGCCACAAATATATGTTTTTTATGCTGACGCACTGCTTAGAAAAGTCGTTATGTATGTCTCTTAATATCAGTGTGCACGTAATTCAATCATTATTAACGTACAATACGCTGATATTAACGATGTTAAGTTTTCTTTCGGAATACTCGTAATTTTATACCTCTCAACCTTTGGCTATTCCGATTTGCACGACGGAAGACAAGCTTAATTAATTTGTGTCGATTTGACCCGTTTTAATTTTCGGAATTCCTTTCTGGTATTCTGCTCGACATTTGTCAGACGATTTGTAACCAACATGGACGAGACATTCGTTCTTAATTATATTCGTGCCTAATCCGACGTTTACAGAGCTTACAGAACCATATATATGGCCCCCAAACAGCTTCCTTTCCATAGAATGCATCATTTATAACCTGATTATACTGGGTATCATTCTTACACCTATGGCAATCAAGACACATGATGCTTCCATGTCGTACATCGATTTGAATGCATCCTATGGTTTAGGAAGAGGTATATTGCACTATGAGCAGACTTCAAATTGAAAAGGTCAAATGGTAGCAAATATAGCAATGTCAGTGAAAAACTCATTGCCTTAAACTGCTGTATATTTTTTTCTAAAACTTATTCATTATCTATTTTTTTAACAACAACACTAAAACTAAATTAAACTTCCTTTATCCCCTGTCTTGATTTTTTCTCATTCTAAAGTACTGTTCAATTTTAAAGTGTAGAATGAAGACTTTTGACATTGATATCAAATAGTGTTGACAATCATTTTCTAAATAAAACACTTCAATAACGAGCAGTGCGATAAAAGTGCCCCCGTATACTCGTAAAGGAAAGTGTCACTGAAAACTGAAAAAAAACTTCAAAATGGCACCGCAAATTAAGCCTGAAATTCTATATTTGAACATCTAACATTTGAATGGAAAACCGACCATCTATTTATATCATTCCAAGACAGCAATATCAATAGTATAAACACATGAAATACATCAGAAATTCAACATTAAACGTTTTAATGTCAAGTGTTGGCAATCACAATGGATACAATAAAAAAGTTTACTTTAATAAATCAAACAAAACAAAAGTCATAGAATTACGACTCTTCCATATTTTACGTTAAAACAACCATAATGCGTCTTCCCTAACCTATGGATGAGACGATGACATTTAGAAAGAGAAACATCCTAGTAAACACTTTCTAATCGCTTGAATGATCTCTTTGAACCAAACAAAATGTTGGAACTCTAGGGGGATGTTTATGTTCATATAGCACTGTGCAGAGCATTTCGGCCAAGTCCCCAAATAGACACTTAACATAATTCTAATTATGGAAGTACCGCTTTTTCCAATCATATGCCATATATGTGAACTGGCAAATGATCATAAGGATAAATTCTACGGGGGCCAAATTCAATAAATGAACTACAACTCATTATATAAACAAGCCCTTGCCGAGAACACAGACATAATTGAATATAATATTGACACGCCGAATATTTAATTGTTTAAATGTATGTTCCGCTTGATGGTGTTATAAAGCAGTACCTTTTATTAAACATCATCATCAGCAAATATTTACACAAACGTTGTTTGGAAAAATAAGCCTTCATACTCTTTAAAGTCTAAAAAAGAAAGAGGAAAAAAGTGAGACTTCATTTTGCTATCATTTATACTTAATGACTAACGTTCATGATGATAAATTTGATATGCGATAAATTCAATGAATGAACAAACATTCTGCAAGCACTCTGTAAACAGTTCTTGGCACAAAACAGAGTGATAACTGCATCTGATATTGAACAATGAACAGGTTATAATTCGTAGTTTAATAGATGGGGTATAATCTGCAAATTATTATTTCACATGAGCAGCTTGAATTACACATTATTAATAAAATTTGGTAAATATTTACACAAAAATGCGTCATAATTGGTTAACAGCATTGTGAATTTTAATGTTTTCAAACGGGTTATAATTCACTATATATCTTAAGTGTTGATGTTTCATGCAGCCATATGTCAACAGTTGCGCAGCAAAATCATGCAGAATTAACAATATATGTTCCTAAATGAATACATATCCTTATTAAAGGGCTCCTTTATCTACACTCTAAGTGAGTAGACTTTTGTCAGGCTTGTTTTAAGTCGAGAAAGATCTTTGACAATACACAGGAAAGTTGAGAGTGTGAAAGTATTGTAAATAATACATACTAAATTCGACAAGGAATACAACCAAATGGATTAAAATATAGACTTCAGCAGCCATGGCATTAACTAAGCGACCCGATATTTGCATGTGTATCGTTTAGCATGTTTTATGTAATGATTATGATTCAACAATCTTTTATTGATTTCCATGCCAGATACAAACATTCTACTCTAATTTGTTTTCTCCTATGTCAGCAAATAAAACATGATCGCTTATTTCAAAAACGACCAACTTAAGTAACCCACTGTATTGATTTAATCAAGCCTTATACGTTTTATTTTTATTGTATTTCTGTCTTGTTTTATTGCAACAGGTCGAAGATTATTCCTAGTTCTAAACATAATACATTTATGCATGTGTTTGGACCAAAGAAACCACAATATCAATGCATAAAACACTGCGGAAATGGCCATTACTTAATTGTAGTTTTGTTGCATACTGAAGTACTACCTTAGTTTGGCCGCTAAAGTTTTGATTTTATTGTTTCAACTAAATGTTTACCAGCGGGATGATATGATACGTAAACAAATATGTTTCGCAATGTCTTGTGCGTTTGTTAAATATAAAAGAATCATGCAGTTTGAACTGTTAGGGTTTAGAGGAAGAGATTATAATATGCAGTCTTAAAATGTAACAAACCTTAAAACAAATGAATAGCATTTGACATATGTCCCCCACCCCCACCCCTCACCCCTCCCTCTCCACCGTAAGCGAAGTTTAGAAGGGAGTATGGAGTCATCATGTAGTTGCGTCCGTTCGTTCTTCGTCCGTGTATCTGTACTTACTCTTGGACGGAATGATGGACTGTGTTCACGCAATGAAAAAATGCATGTCAAAGATGTTTTTTTCGTTACAAAACTGTTACACTTTCCTGAAGCGGTCACAAAGACATTAACTACTGTTTGAACTATTTTGAATAAAATTTATGCCTAGTGGTTCAAATGGTTGTTTTTCTAGCAAAGATCAGTGTCATGGTCCGTGCACTATGATGCAAACTAGACCAACAGGTACAATTTGTATGTACACGGATGCCACAAAGTAGAGGTGGACATTAAAATACTGAGTAATTCCTGTAGAACTTTCTTTCAATATTCTTTCATGGCAAATATGATAATTATGTAGCGGATACTCTTACAAATATTATGTTGTGCGTGGTTTAAGATTCGCATCAGAAGTCGGACTTCAGAAAGAAAATCTGCAATGTGTAATGATCCTCCAAGGTGTTAAGGCACTGTATTTAATGCATGACAGCTAATATTCATTACGTTAGGTTTCAGCTGAACAAGAATGTTGTAAATTTAAAATGTAAATACACATGTGGGGCTGTGAACGAAATTGTTTTACAGGTTGTACCTCACTGGAGGCAGCGGAACATTTCTTTACTGCTTTGATTGCCATTCCTTTTAGGTATGAACATTTATTGAAATATCAAATAATTATTAAAACAATTCTAGAAATCATGCTAAAACCTCGGTTTCCAAATGGGCATTGGTCTGTTCAAATGAACACCAAACAGCAGCTCATAACAGCAGCAATGTCAGTTCACAACATTTTTTTTTTTAAATCTCTTGTTTTAGAACGAACATAAAATTCACCTGTAAGGCGGTCATTCTACCGGCAGACTGGACTTATTATTTATACTTTTTTATCTTTGATACTTTAACAGACGATTAATCTGTGTTAAAAGCACCAGTAAAAACGCTGCCGAGTGTTGGTCATAGTCAGTTAATTAATGGAGATCGATGTTACAAGATTAAGATACTGAAATGGACAGTATATTCCGAGGGTACACTGATTTCTTTAATTGTGCTTGACTTTCCACCAGCTAAATAATGTAAGAGCACGGATACATCTCTGTCTGTGCAAGTGTCGAAATTTCAAAAACATTACTTACCAACATAAAAAATGGCCAAATTTCAAGCTGGGAGGTGGGGTGGGGGGGCAAACGGTTGTGAAAATAAACTGTACAAAGTTTGTTTGTGAATTGAATATAATCGTATGTAATTGTTTAATTAAAACTAACAACCTTGAAAATACAATTATATTCATATCCGATTCAATTCTTTATTCTATATTATATTTTGACTATTTTATGCATTAAACCATTTGGATGAAAGAAGAAACCACAAGCAGAAGATATAGTTAAATAACAGGGATAACATAATGGACACGGGAAAGTTTCAAAAAAGCCTACAGCTTTCTTCTTAACCTACACTCTGCTAAATTTCTAAAATGGCCAAGTCCATCTTTCAATATTGGCAGTACCGCTTGTTTATCAAAGGGGGTTTCACTGAAAATTTACTGACTGAATAGCGAACAGTGCAGGCCCTGATCAGCCTGCACGTATCTTAGTCTGCACTCGTTGTTAAGAAAGAATCACTTGCCGCCAGCAAGCTAAATGTTAATATTGTAAACTGCTACATACATTGCTATTTGTTAAAACATGAAAACAAATAAAAACCACAATTTACATTCATGACTGAAAGATCAATTGTATATTACAAGTACGAAATGTATATTATTATCCTGCCAGTCAAGAATATATTTCCGCAGATACTATGTGCAATCAGAATAGTTAGAAACGAAATATAACTGTTCTTAGACAAACAATTTGTATCGACACTGAAGAATGCAACGCTGTCTAAATGACGAATCATATCATATCAGGCAAACATGATAACGATTATGTACTTTTTGTTGAGGGGAATTCATTGGCGCGTTTTCATGCTGTACATCGGCTTTTATCTTTTATATAAAGTAAAAAAAACTGTTATATAGCAAATATCGACAAACTTTTTCCTAGTGCATAAAGAGTATAAAAATGGCTATCCTGACATTCAAAAGAGAAGTCATTGATTGCGCTCGTAAACATTTGTTGATATTGTAAGGAAATCTCGGAAAGTCAAGATTCATTCAAATCTGATTGCCTCTGTTTGGAACTTGGATGATTCATGCAGACTTCCTATCAATATCTTAAGACGAAAGATGAATTACCAAATTATTATCTCTTTAAAAAGATATAAATCTAGATTTGGGATCGGTCTCAATTCTACCACGTTCCTATAACATCTAGTTCAAAGAGGTTTATATGTACAGATATACTTAATTACATACTCCTCCTCCAGGTTAGAATTCGTTTGAACTTCTATGAGAAATCCAAACGTCTCAATTTATATCTATTAATGGGTTACTTACGATGGACGCTATTGTGACTGACTAGAAATACTTCAGCACTTACCGGGACCTTCCATACCTAAGACAGGCGCTCTCCTATGTCGCTATAAAAGCTCACGTATAAGTATTTATCGTCAGCTCTTACTTTCAATGAGTCCTGGAACTACTTTGTGCCGTAATAACACACTGACAAAGGAGATTAAGAAAATGTGCAAGGATCATTTTCAGTTTCTAGGTTATAGATAAACATACGCTAAATAACTTAATCACAATTAACAAAATGCCGGTCACATAGATGCGGCTTCAGACAGTGTGTGCATTTAGAAGTACATTTCTCAATGTCATTTGTGCTGATACTGTCGGGTAGGCTCGTTTTATTCCTTATGTTTTGCACCTCAGAATTGGCCACTTAAACCAATCGCCAAAACTATAGTTTGGGGTCTCATGTCTGAGACAGTTTTACAATGTGTCTAGAAATTTCTCTTATATCAAACACGAGCCGTGTTTCTTTTCCAATTTTTTGTAAAATTGTAGTATCCTTCAACAAATTGAATAAACAATACGAACATGGTTAAGGGATATTGCAGCATTTTGCGTGTGCTATGTAGAAACAAGACGGTGAGGTATTTTGGTATTTTGTGCGTTGAATAAAGTATGGAACATGAAATAGTCCATACAAGTTCAGCACCTGCCCTTGCACATTATACTTCCATAGGAACTGAAATATCGTACTCTACTGTAATATAATAGTATAACAGCAGTATACATAGTATAAAGTTGTTGACAAGAAAGTAATGATAAATAGATGGGAAAATATCCCTGTACATGTATCTTATACAAAATTATTGTGGGCTGGACCAGAGTAACCTTTACTTGCATGTCTTGATGCATTTTAAGGGGATACAAGTAGGTTTAGCAAAATGATCCATTCAGACTTATTGTCCTATGAGTATGTTTTACAGGTCACTAATTCAGAATAATAAAGTCTGTTTGAAATAAGACCACCCGAAACCAGAACGCCCTTTGTCTGTAGTTATTTTCTGTAAATCTTGGCGAATTAGTTTCGCGTAATGTCATATTAAAATTGCAACAGGAATCAAAAAAGCGCATGTGTATAAGACAAAACTGGTAGTAATTATTCAAGTTAAGCAGAAGCAGCTACGCACAGGATAATCACTTAAAGCTTTGACTGAAAAAAAAATATCATTGCAGTGAGTGTATGACATTACAATATCAAATGCTGAAGAAATAATCATTATTCAAAATGTTTTACTTTGTGTCTCGTCGCTAATTAATTACAGGACACCATAAAAGACAGAAAGTTGCACATGCGACCAACATTCAGAGGCCAGTGTAATTCTTGATTATTTCAGCATCAAGCAATTTGATTGCTTTAGCCGATAATTTCCTATCCGATGATCATGGTTTTTGTTCGAAATGTGATAAAATGTTATTTTCGATTTTTTGTTGCGAGAGAGAAAACATCACTCATAACGGAATATGTGGCAGCCACACTTTAAACAAAGGCATTATGAGCCGTAAAGATAGGTTATAAAATGACAAAGAAACCAGTCTATCTATTTGATACAAAGTCAGCGAGAACTATTTATAAAAGTTGGATGTTATTATATTTTTCAGTTTCACTTGTGGCTGCGCTTCACTTAAAAGTATTACATATAGATGAAGGACAATTCAATAGCAAATACCCTTTATATATTACATACAAACGTCAGACTGATAGGCTCATGATATGATAATTCAACAGGAAAATTTGAGGACATTCATGCAAATATATAATAAGGTAACTGTATGACATAAATCATGAAAGCTTTTGTAAATTTCAGAAGGCGATTTTTCCCAGTTTCTGCACTAAGTATACCGTTAATGGCAATAATCGAAGAGAGATAAACAGTGTAAATATACCCTACAAGAACGTGTTGACAAAGTGCCCGTCTATTTGTTTTGTCGCAAAGACCGGAGTGGGACGACATAATAAAACACTGATAACAATTACATGTCTGGCATTGTGCAACACGATTTATCTCAAAATTGGCTTATAATGATCCAACTAAAATTAAACGTGTGAAAGTGAGATATTTTCAAAAACATGATAAATATTATTTGTCTCACATGTAAAGTTACAGAACTATTGTCACATATTTGCAAAGAACTATAAAAACAAATAGATCGGCAACTTGAAAGGCATATAGAGCAAATCTCGCCAACATCCCGTGACTACTGAATGAGATCTCGTTTACCGGAAGTGACGCGTTCTCCACGCGCCATTTTGTATCGAAAGCAATTATTCATCGGAAAATTAATTATCACCGTATGACCACGCTTCTTTTGATGGTAAGAAACGTGTACTTTATGTCTTAAGACTATTTCATATTAAACTAATGTTGTTTTAGAAGCTAACATGTATTTTAAATGTAGTTTTAAAAGTACAAATTGTAACTCCATTCTCGCCAATGTTTGTTTTTACTAAGATAACGCCGATTCACGCTGTGACACGAGATCACGCGAGATTACAGCCAGTTGCCATTCACAGACTTCTTTGATATTTGTAACATAGTCATGTTCACTTTTTTCGGCTACATGTAGATCATGTAAATATTTTGGGATCTTCTGTATATTTCAAATAATTATGTTTAGAGATTTAAATCAAGAGGCTGTTGAACATCCGCTACTGTACCATTTCTTATACTTGGAAATTCAGAGTTTGTTGAAAGTCAATCGCAAAGAAATGTGATCAAGATGAATGTAACATTAATTAGTAACAGCTTTTCATATTTAACCGTGTCAGACAAATATTTAGAATTACATGAAATTGCCATAGAATAGCTAAACATATACAGAAATATAACAGTTTACGTTGAACATTTTTAATACTAACATCATTTTCTCTTTCTTAAGTTAGTGTTCTTAAGTTATTATTACTCCAAAACTTACACACACAAAAGATACCAATGAAGAAAATGTTAAGGCATCAACTTTTAAAAAGAAATAACCACAACCTCAAAGTAATAGATGCAGAAACTTTTCCAAAACACAAAAGAGCATGGAAAATGAAAAGTTAGTTATTCTTTCCTTTTTAATTAAATGACTTTGTATCAGTTAAGACTTAATACTGTCTAGTTTACAGAAAATTACATCACATTCAAATGGTAGTATTTGATCATTTGGTAAATAGATATGGTCAATAAGCTAATGTATTTCGGAACAAATTATTACGGAACAATCCTGAGATAGACCAGAATTTGTGAATGTAAATAACTCTGGCAAAAGATCTGAAATATTATCCCTCATTTTGTATAGAGAATAATTATGTTGTCATGAATATAATAATGAATGGGGGAATATTCATGAAAAACGTATCGACTGACTGCAGGCTATCAGTACTTCTATGAATCCAATATCACAAAAGACTTATCAAAATGGGACACGCAGTACTGCTAGTTGCATCTTTTATAAAAGCATCCATTTATTTTGCCCAATTACGAACCATGTCTTTTTTAGTTTCAGTTCTGCATAGTCTCATTTTAAAACAAAATTGGATCGGTTTTATTGCAGAGCATAAATATTTATCAATTAAAGAGTAAAAATAATCTAACCTGAAATGAATGACAATAACTTTAATAGAATTGATTATAACAGTTGGCCAAACTAATGTGCAAGTTTGTTACATAGTTAGTTGGAAAGTACTAAAGCACAATAGATTTTTGCTGCCCATTATTTTCAAAGAAAAAATATAGGAAAGGAAATTTAAATTAAGAACATTACCGTTTTGGTATAATGCCATGCAATTTCTTCTGGCATAAACTGACCTTGAAAAGAACATCGTGAATATACATATAGATACCTTGCATAATTTCATTATCAAGATTTGTATAAGTCATGATAAAAATAAAATCAATATTAAGTTTGTTTCCAACCGTAATTAAGCTATTTTTTTGTTTGTTTTGGTTTAACGCCGTTTTTCAACAGTATTTCAGTCATGAACCGGCGGGCAGTTAGCCTAACCAGTGTTCCTGGATTCTGTACCAGTACAAACCTGGAGCCGTATTCATAAAGCATCTTAAGTATAAGTATAAGAAATTGATTATTTACTTAAATATTACTTAGGTAAGAAATTTATTTTACTTAAGTATATTTGTTATTCATAAAACAACTCAATAAGTACTTCTTGGCTTTTATTGTGGACGAAAACATTAGAAAAAAAAACATTAATTTCAGACAGATACAACATGCACAATAATGTTTAAAGTGCTTTTATCTGAAAAACAACACTTTAATCGTACTACGACGCCATTTTGTTTTCTGACTTAAGTCATTTTTACGTATCTTAAGTTTAAGCTGTTTTATGAATAGGACTTAAGTTTTTTACTTAGACTTAAGCTGAAATCACCACAAATTTAAGTAAAATCTTCAACTTAAGTCAAAACTTATACTTAAGATGCTTTATGAATACGGCCCCACATGAATTATCAGAGGTGGAGGACAAATGATGTCAGATACATCGTCTTTTATCAAATCGTCACGGAGAACATACGCTCCGCCCGGTGATCGAACTCGAGACACCGCGATCTGTAGACCAACGCTCTCCCTACTGAGCTAATCGGGCGGGCTATAATTAAGGTATGAAAATAAAAGTTTGAATGAAAAGGAAATAAAATTAACAACATGTGACCGAAGAATTTGATCGATTGAATATTTTTATATGATACCTTTTCGACGTAGTCAATTTATAAAAAAATATCATACAGAATTATAAATAAAGATTATATTTACTATCCACCCATTAGCAGTCTAAATGTAACGCTCATACTGGGATTCAGTGTTGTTACATCGTCGGTTTCTTTGGCATCATGGGATCCTTACAGTGCAACTGTATGACAGAAAGCAAGCATGTGTTCGGGGGCGTGAGTGTTGGTTTCTGCAATTTCAGTATCTCTTCTTTACGAACACAAACCAAGCATGCTATAATTTTGCTTGATTGTCATTATTCTTCAAACTGATCTTCATGAGAATTCAATTCTGTATTGGCACATCTGAGGTCACATTATTTCAATCTTCCTGCTTACTTTTTCGGAATATATCAGATATCAATGTGCCGATGCTTTTCCGTAAGAAATTACAAAGGGGGTAATGTATGTAAAAAAACACCGAGTGAACCTGTGTTTACTTATTTATCTAATGCTCTGTACTGTATTTGATGCATAATCTACATTTTAAGCTAACAAATCTGAGGATTAGGCATCGTTATCAGAGCTCCAGATAACTTTTTAACCAATAGGATTCAGTACTCCTTGATTTTTGTTGGAAGGTGTATTTTACTCATTGATATTTTTTAATTTATTTTATTATAAAGTGTATCATGTCACTGAATAAATAAGCTGGTACACTGGAAATTTTGAGCGTTAATTATATCTGTTATGTGTGTTATAGAATATTTAACGTTGCAGAAACAAAAATATTGCTGAACTATTTATATGAGTTAATTATTTATCTCAAAAAGAAAATACATGGCCTTGGTATAAAGACAAATAATTGTTCGCTTTACCGGTATTTCTATATGAGAAAAGATAATGTGCTTTTCAATGCTTATCAGTACTCCGTAAATTATTCAATGCCATTTTTTTTTATTTTTTTTTGCAGAAAATAAAAGATTGTTTACCCAAATATTCACTTTATCTGGAGCTCTGGTTATCAATTGCATGTCATGTTTAAGAAATAATAAGTTCCCAAACGTGGTTTATCGTAGAATAACCCGAGTTTTGAGTTCTTATGCGTAAGAATATATCACGAAAGCCGTAGGCCTGAGTGATATATTGTTTCGCATATGAACGAAAAACTCGGGTAATTCTACGATAAATCACACTTGGGAACTTATTATTTCGATTCTAACACGACATACTAGTATCAACAGGGTTAGGAAAAATGGTAACTACTTTTTACGACCGTGCTTCGCACCTGGATCGGATGACGTCATTGCACGCGAGTGGTTTATTGCAGAATAACCCGAGATAGATTTTGCACTACATGTATGTAGGTTATTTGCTGGTCGTGTTAGAATTATACTTTTACGATTGCTTGAGTAGGTAACAAACAACATCTAATCAGATGAAAGAGAATACAATAACTGGTTATTTTGTAGACTGCTTTAAACACGTAATAATTCCTGTAAAGCTGCAAATATGTACTTGCAGGTAAGATACTGCTTCATTTCTGTCTCTTAATTTCAGTGTAACAGGGAACTCAGTCATTACTGAAGTGAAAGAATCATTTAAAGAGCATAAAACAAATCAAAAAGCAATAAGATCAATTTGCTGAAAACCACAATGGTAAAACAAAGCAGTTAGATGTATCTCTTCGAAATGCACGTATGATAGTATTTTTAACAATCTGATTCAGTTTGTATGTTTGTCATTTTTGTGTCTTTGTCGTGTTTGGCGACCTGTGGTTTTCCACTTTCTGTCTATTGTATTGAAAATGTTCACCGTAAGTCTGGAAACATATTGCAAGTAATGATAAAGCTGGAATTCAATGTTGGTCGCATATAAAGCGCTTTGAAATGTGTCAATGGTTAATATTATCAGGTTCTCTGAATAAGTTATTCTCACATACTATGTTCTTGTCTAAAAGTTATTTGTCAATTAAGTTTAAACAACAGTAGCACTAAAGCTATAAGAAATTTTCATTATATTTCCTTTCATGATATTTTTACTAATTTTAACACTTATATAACTTTAAAGTCTCCAATTTCTTAGTAATAACATGTATGAGATAAGGGAATTAAAGAACGAGCAGAGCGATGAAAATCTTCGCTAAATAAAAATATCAAATCTACTGAATATAACGATTTAATGTCAAATTATATCAGCCCCCTAATATCTTAATTTGAATATAAAATATTCTAGTGATAATACTGTCGTCGTATTGAAATTATTCCAAGCTTACAGACTGAATAGTATTAGCATAAGAAAAAAGAGATGAAATGTGAGATAAAAACGTATGGAAAATGTCAAAATGCTACAAACTGACTATCTTACCAGTTGAAAAAAGGTAAAAGTTGAAAACGTCTTTACCTACACAATTTCCACTAAAGACCCTCATGATAATGGGATTATCCTAAATTTAAGAAGATGGTCAAGTAATATTTGGAAAGAGATGCACTGGTCAGAGAAAGTAATTTCATATGGCTAAAGTATCACTTAAGATTACAATACATCCACTGTGAAAAACGTTTCTGAAAAACTCCAACTGACTCTTATTCTAAGAATGATTCAAGAATGCCATTTCAGCCTGTTTTTAGTTTTTGAAACCTTTAATGGCTTTCTGCAATCAATATGCAATCATGAAAAATGATCGTTATGATAACTTTATCATGTGCCAAATTCAATGAATGTACAAATAGAATCTTCATTGCGTAAACAAATTTTCACACAAAACACAGATATAATTGCATGTGATATTGACAAATGAACAATCTATTATACACATCTAATATTTCTAATCAAATTGATACGGCATGTTCCGATAATTTGTATTATACAACAGTTATTTGAATTGCACATTATAATTTGTAAATATTTACACAAACATACGTCATAATTGGTAAACAACACTATCAATTTTAAAGCTACTCGCGCACAGTTAATGCGAAAATTCTCAACATGTTTATTTTCAAAAAGTTCGGCATAGAATGTTTATACGACACACAAGAACGATAAAAGTAAAAATCTTAGACATGGGGAAAAAGCAAAACAAATGTTAATTTTCTCAATTATTCAAAACCGATGCAACGGTTCACTCACTTCTGTATAATATGTTTGGTTATATATATATATATATATATATATATATATATATATATATATATATATATATATATAACTTACAACATTCATATGTCAAAAAGTGTGTATACGAACCACTGGTCACTTTTACAGTACCCACATTAAAATTTATCTTTTAAAAGATATTCGAACAGATTGCGATGAATGTTTGCGCTTTCATATACAATTTGTAAAACAAAGAGAAAATACCTACAATTACCGAGACAGGTGTCTAAATTAATATATGTTTGTAAATCAGTATTAAAATTTCATGCTAGTCCAAGCGGGTTTGTGTCTTAAGTTATCCCTATAAGACTTTTCTATTTTCAGATTCTTGTATAATAACAAGACAGGAAAAGTAGTGGGTAGTTATGCAACTATTAAATTCGACTGTTTGGCCTTATGACATTGTGACCTTCACCGTTTGTATTATTCCATATTAACATTATTGACCGGTGGCTAAATCTTAAAACCATTGTTCGATCAGATATCAAAGACGTTTTGATGTCATATATATGCATGGGAAATGTACAAATGAAACTTTGGGATAGAATATGTGTTCAACAGTTTATGTCTGAATGTGTTTAATTAAACTGTGAGAATTTTTCAAATATATTTACAAGATTAAACATGAAGATTCGTCATTTGATTATAGAATGTTTGGCTAGATATATAATCTGTTAGATTTAAAAAATAAAATGAAATGAACATGGTTTACAAAGTAATATAATATTACAGTGATCTTGTATCGAATTATATCCCCAGTACAAACTCTCTTTTTTTCTCCTTGCTCAGCAAATTTCAGCAAATATGAAAATATGATGGGTTATTCCGACAACTATTGACTACAGTAAACAAAAGTATTGATTTCATCAACCCAAACAACCACTCTTGTTTATTTCGTCATGTTTTTTTGCCATCGGTCAAATTTGGTAAATGTTATTCCTAAACATAAGCATT
Organism: Mercenaria mercenaria; assembly: GCF_021730395.1. Classification (NCBI taxonomy): domain Eukaryota; kingdom Metazoa; phylum Mollusca; class Bivalvia; order Venerida; family Veneridae; genus Mercenaria; species Mercenaria mercenaria. Next base: position 42,729,879 of record NC_069378.1, read on the forward strand.
TTTTACATATTTTACATTCAAAGAAAGGAAGGTAACAATGCAAATATCACTTTGCTGTGCCTGACGGAAAGCGGACATGGTTGTTAATTTCATTCAGCAAGGTGATAATGTTTACTTCGAAATATATGTTAATGTACTTATTCTATCATATTTTGGTCGCAAAAACAAAAATGATTTTTACTGTGTTTCAAATCGAGTTAAGAGTTGATTGCAAAGAAAATTCCATATCCCAAATAATTCAAGTCAAACTCGTTACTTTCTATGCACGTATGTGTATAATAATGTATAGCAAATATCCGTTTTGGCACTATATTTACCGTACCGCTGCACCTCCATTCAATGTGTCATTTCACAAGTCTTAGTATCGGTGCAAAGCGTATCTGCCTGTCTACAATATGATACCTTCCTATTGTAAGTCGACCAATAACAAGGCCCAGGAGAACCACATTCTTACATAGAATTATGCAAGCACGGATTTTTGAATGAAATTAAATATATAATTCGTTGGCTTGGCACATTCCTTTTGAGGTGTAATCTTGAACGAGTGAGCAGCAATACACTAAATCTAGTGCCAAAGTATTCATGATTATGTCTGTTTTAGACGAGTTATTTCTTAAGTTTCTATGGAAAGGCAAAAACGACAAAATCACAAGAACAACGGGGAGGACCAGATATGATTGATATTTATTCCTATTACAAATCAATGACAGTTAAATGGGTTAAAAGCTTAAAAGTATTAGACAATGCAAACTGGAAATTGATACCAAAGATATTCTTAAACCAGTATGGTAAAAATTTCTCCTAGTATTTAATATGAATATTGATTCTACTAAAAGTTTTCCAACAACAATTTTGTCTATTCCATCATTTCACAAATATCTTATTGAAATTTGGATAGAATTAAAACAAATAGATAAAGCAAATAGAGAAAAACTAAAAACATTCAAATCATTTGGGAAAATCGTTATATAAAACACAATGGAAAATGTTTGTTATTTTCAATCATGGATTGACTCTGGTTTAGTATTTATAAACGATATTATTTCTGACAATGATGAAATTAATAAAAACAGTTCATATCGAAAACTCGTAAACAAATAGAACTTGATTGCTGAGATAAGCATTCTCAAAAAAAAACAATAATATCAAATGGGAATCCTTATACTATGTGTTAAATATTAAGAAGTCTTCGACCACTTTTAGCTTGGTTGTAAATATTTAGATACCTTCTGGTCAAATGCAGAAGTAACATTTAATAGATGTGGGTTTAATAAATCACTCTGGAATTTGAAATGTATGATTATTGGATAGAACTCCGTGAATATAACTATATAAATTTATTGCTAAATTGTATTTCACATTGCATATACAAAACTTATTTTATGAGCGAAAGACGAACAAAAGCTTTAAACACTTTAAATAGGAATATTTATCCTTATACTTTGAAAGCTTTTTCAAAGGATATGTGATCGTGATGTTGTAACATAATATTTTAAACTGCAATGTTTAGACATTAGAAACACAAGGAAAATTGGTTACGTAAAGCGTATCTGCCTAGCTACAATATGATACCTTCCTATTGTAAGTCGACCAATAACAAGGCCCAGGAGAACCACATTCTTACATAGAATTATGCAAGCACGGATTTTGAATAAAATTAAATACATATAATTCGTTGGCTTGGCACATTCCTTTTGAGGTGTAATCTTGAACGAGAATTAATACATAATATTACTGTTCTGTTGCCAAGGTGATTTGTTACTGCTCAGTTGCAAAAGTGACTTCTAAGTTTAAATTCTGGGATAATGTATCAATGTATTAATACATTATTAGAATTAATGTATTATGATAATACTTTAAATACTTAGATTGTTACTATGTCCAAATTATTTTCAAATTGTGCCTATACATGTAAACGATTTAATTGCCAAGTACAGATGGGTTTAAACAAGTTGAACAGTTCTTATAATTACATCCTTACGTAGATGTCATTTTATTTGGAATAACGCTTTGCACGTCTCTTATATTTCTGGTTAGAACATTGCCATTGTTATACTTTCATTCAAAGAAGGACAATAATAAAAGTATCTTTTCTCATGCATATTCTCCCATTCATCATTATATTCATGACAACCGAATTATACTTTGCAGAGAAACGGGGATAATATTACTGTTCTGTTGCCAAGGTGATTTGTTACTGCTCAGTTGCAAAAGTGACTTCTAAGTTTAAATTCTGGGACTGTTTGTGACCGATCCTTTTTTACAGAAATAAAGTAGATTTTTGTAGAAGAAAGAATATGTTTAACATAAAACTGAGCCTTCACATATCAAGCTGAGTTTGTGTACGCGGTCATGTCATTGGTAAGTTTGAAAATACAGCTCAAAACATCTAGTTAATTGCTGGAATTTTTAGCCTGGTCTCATAAGTAGTTTCTAGCCTTCCAACGTGGTCATGAATTGCCAGTTTGCCTTGGAATCTTGAGAAAGGTTGCCTTTCGACTTATGACATTATACAATTGAAAAAAATCTCAGTCGTCCTGTTTCCATCAGGTGACTATGAAATGTCATTGCCACTGTGATGAGTTACAAAGCACTTTACAAAATACTGAAAGTCAGAAAAATAGTTTTACATTTTATCCACTGAAAGAACGTTTGTAGACATTTGTTTAATCTGCAACGGTTTTTTTTCTTGCTGTCAATTACACCAATATAAACTGATGCGCAGCATGCAAACGGTCAGTTTCGCTACAAAGCATGCACTTTCTGGTTTTTTGTTGCTTCAACAATATCATATTTAATAACAAATGTAAATATGTTAACAGAATGATACATGTTTGAGTAGGAAGCTGAGACTCTCTTGCGATATATCATAATAAATGATGCATTTGTTTTATTTATTAACATGGCTTGAGGAAGGAATTATAGTCGAATGCGAAATAAAGATAAGCTGTTAAATGAAAACAGCATTTTATATATTTTTTTGTGGATTTCTTTGTGTCTTTTTTATTTTTATAAATTTTTGTTTTGCGTTGTTCTTTGCGCTTGTTTGCTTTTCTTTTTATAATTGTGCTACTTTTAGGAAATAATAACTCTGTAGCCAGAAATGTAAAACATTTAACACAGTATTTTGTCTCAACTTAAATTTAAGTTCCAGTTAGTATTGTGTTTGACATTTTCACAATAAACAGACAGGGAAGACGACATGCTCTAACATCAAACTTTAGGGTAAAGTAACTGTATAAAGATAAGTATGATCAAGATAATTACTTTGTCCTGGGAATATATTGTCCCGGTCAATATGTTAGTCTTGTTATATCGACCTTAAATCAAGATAACTGTGTCCTGGGTATACGTATAATGTCCAGGTCAATGTGTTATCCTGGTTAACCGACCATTTATGATAAAGACAACAATGACTTGCGATGCGCAAATTTCTTCAGTTTCTTTACATGTGCACAACAATAGATAATTAAATAAAATAGTATATTATATGTCCAAGAAAAATGTACAAATTAAATATATCTATCACTTCCAAAACAGTGAATATTTTATAAAAAAAACAAAATAAAAGAAATGAAACGTAATGGACTGAAAATTCTGCAATAATGAAAATGACAACGCAAGGAAATGCTGTATTAGTTTTACCATTGCGTCTTTTGTAAGAATAGAATATGGGTATGTTTGTGATGGATTCAGTTCCATTACATAGTCTGAGAGATAGGGCACTTTTATTTACTTTTTTAGCCCAAGCAAACTTTTTATTTCATTTGACAGCAATAAATATGAATTTTCAGAAAATTTATTTCTTAGTTGGCAAAGCGGGTGGAATCACAAAAATTTCAAGGTGGCCGCCGATATGGACGCCATAATTTTTCAAATTTCCGTTTATTTACAAAAGCAAACCTTCCTATATTGAAATTGACAAAGTTTATCATGAGAATGATTTTATTGTATAGAAAACAACATTTTCTAAATATCTTTGTCCTTTTAGTTCTATTTTATGTCTTTAGTGTAAAAATAATGTCTAGAAGTGGGCAAAAATAGTGCATTTTTTACGATTTTTCACAATTACACAACCTGTCAATATTTGTCATTTCAAAAGCGTACATGGAATAATGTTGTGGTAACTTTTATATCAGCTTAGCAAACCTCTTCTCTAATATAGTTATAGTTTCTTGCCAGAGAGGTCATGCTAAGCAGAAAAATATGTTTGTTTATATATTAGCAACAAGCCGAAAATTTGTTTTTAGTTCACGTAATGATTTTCATATTACCGTGTTGCGATAAATTCTGACCTTGTAAACCAGCAAACAGTTTTAGTCTGGTTATGGCTCACATAAATAAAAAAGAAAGTTTCAACTGGTTGTGACATAAGAAATGAAATTCGTCAGTAAATTGCGAAAATCAGGGGCAATAACTCTTCGTTAAGGAAAAGTATTGAAGAATTCCCTATATAATACTTCACTAGTGAAATTCAGATTCATGTAATATATTAATGAGACAGGAATCTGAAAAAAAAACAAGGATAAATGTCCATCAGGGAAAGCCATGTTCCAAAAACGCAGTGTCCCAAAACGTTATCCCTCCACGCGGACGCGCACCGACTTACACAGTCACACACAAAGCAAACACAACCAACACACTCTCACACAATGCAAACACACTAGGACAAAACGAACAAATGAAAGAACACAAAAAGGGGCACCGCCTTGGAACGGTCAGTAGCAAAACCACCACTGGGGAGAATCTAATTCAGTGATACCGTAATGGATGCATGGAGGAAACCAAAATGCGATAACATATTGACATGTATCTGAAATCAGTTCAATGATATCGCAGTGGATGTGTGGGAGAAAGACTATTCAGGTAACATACCTACAAGAATCTGATATGAAGTCAATGATATCGCAGTGAACTTTGGAGAAAGCCCAATTGCTTTACACCTTACTGTTTATATATATTCAACGAAGAAAAAATGTTTGAATGGGAAAACGAACAATTGATCTATGACTAATAGATAGAAATCTGACAAACACTTAAATTCATCTTATCAGTATTGACTTAGTGGAATAAAGTTTACAGACCGCAATTCTATACCTAATCTTTGATCATGTTCAAGACATATAATTGACATTTTGATTGATCGACAAACATTTAACCTTACATCTCAGACAAATATATTCAATGTATTAATCATCATGTATATATTACATGCAATTACCGTTCGGGCAATACATACATGAAATTACCGTTCGGGCAATACATACATGAAATTACCGTTCGGGCAATATCTACATATGCAAACTGGCGGTTGATTAAGTTTAGTTCAGTAAACATGATCAAGGCAATATTAAGACCGACTACATTACAGTTAACTTATTCTTTCATGACATAAGACGAGACAGATGCTGGAATCCATGATATAAAATTCTATATAAGGCTTTCAGCCCACTTCTTTGGGGTAATGGCCTTCATTAAATCGTAGTTCAAATAAAATTTGAAAGTATCAGTATACTTACTGTTTCAGTTGCATTAGATAACAAGGAGCATTATGATTAAGTATTTTCTATTAAATGTCCCCGGCTATTGATATTATTCCGTCGCATTAAAAAGAACTTTTTTCCATCAGAAATATTTGCAATGCCAAACAAGAGTGCCAGACTGCCACAAAATACGCCCGTCTAAATATTCAGTTACGTATCATTAAGGTATTAATGTTGATGTTGTATGCCTTTTTAACCCAAAAAAAGAGTAAAAAGGAATCAATTATTTGTGAGGTTCCATGTGGGATGAAACTGACAATCAGATCAAAAATGTTGGAATGGACAAGGCTAATTTCGCAGATTTCGAGTAATTCAAGAGCCATAATCCAAGAGTACCTGGGGTGATTTGGATGGTTACCGAGCTTGGCCGAGATATTATGCTCACAAACATTGTCAGCAAGTTTGGTGAAGATCGGATGAAAACTGTTCGACTCAGAGAGCGGACAAAGCTAAATCGAAGTTTTTCGAACAATTCAAGGGCATTAATCCAAGAGTTCCGGGGCGATTTGGGTGGATATCGGACTTGGCTGAGATATTATGCCCACAAACATTTTCAGCAAGTTTGATGAAGATTGGGTGAAAACTGTTCGACTTAGAGAGCGGACATGCTTTGGACGCCGACCACCCGCCCTCCACTGGTGTCTACATAGTACGCCACGCTCTTTCAGAGACGGGTGTATAAAAAGACAAAATTTGCCTGATGCTAAATTTCAAGCAAGCAATAAAGTACAAAGACGTATAAATCCTCTATAAAGTCTTGCATTTACAATTGAAAAAAATGTACAACTGCATCTCCAAACAATGTCATTTTATCATTAGGATTTCCAGTCTCATTTTGGAACGAATTGTTTCAATGGCTAATTGAAATTGGTATAGATGGTACTCAAGATAAATTTCTATCATTTTTTCATTCAAGAAATAAAGTAATATCATTCATTCTCTTGTTTTCAAAATATTACATATATAGTTGTAAAACGAAGAAAACAACACCAAACATACTTATCTTTATACAAAAACTGAAATCGAAAAGTATAGGGCACTTCAAAGCTCTTCTCTTGATAGTTTCAACAATGACTAGAGAAATTTCATACCAG